>NC_057796.1:57691664-57991664 GCF_018294505.1 Triticum aestivum
ACGACCTCCTGAACCTCTCCCTGGCCAGGGAAGGTCCTTCGGGACAGCACCTCGGCGTCACCCTTGGCCTGGGAAGAGTGAGCGGCCGGCGGTGACTCGCTTGCCATAGCCTTCAAATCCAGCGAACCTCCTGATGAGGATCGCTGGGAGCTGTCATGGGCTGGACTACAATAGCATAATTTCACATATTAATACCATGAAGCAGAGAGGCGGGATACATGGACATATGCGGGTTTTTAGTACTTACGATGCGGCCAGGGGCTTGTTTCGGGGGCGTCGCTCCGGGCTGCTATCAACGTCCCACACGGAGTTATCCGTAAGGGGGCCCTTCCCTGTCTTGGGCGCCTCCGCCTCCGGATTTGTGGAGGCCGCCCTCTTCTTCCTCCCCCCATCAGGGGGAGAGGTGCTTTCTTCCTCCTCCTCCTCGTCGTCTTCGGTGGCGGAGGAGTGAGTCTTGTCTTCGGACGACATGTCCGAAGCTCCCTTGCGGCGGGGGCCACTCCGAACCACCTTGGCTTTCTTCTTGGCCTTCTTCTCCGACGTCTGATAGGGCGCCGGGACCAGCATCTTCACCAGGAGTGGGATGACTGGTTCCTCGGGCAGCGGACCCGAACATCGAATCCGCTCCGCTTTCTCTGTCCATACCTAAAAAAATAAAATACTAAGGTTTAGATATCTTCCTTGAACAAGCAAGTAGAGGATGTGCCTTGAGACATGGAAGACTTACCTCACTGGCAGGATGGGCAAGATCGTGCCCGCGGTCCGAGTCTATGGTCGGCAGTGTCTCATTGCCCTTAAGGAGCAACTTCCAGGTATCTTCATGAGTGGTTCCGAAGAGCCTTTCCAGGGTCTGGTGCTTCTCTGGGTCAAATTACCATAATGGGCAGGCTCATCTTTGGCATGGGAGGATCCGGCGAACCAGCATCACCTGGATCACGTCAACGAGCTTGATGTTTTTATCCACCATGCTTTGGATGCGCGTTTGCAGCGCTATCAGTTCGTTCGACGAAGACCAATTTGGGCCCTTCTCTATCCAGGAGGTGAGCCGCATTGGGGCTCCGGACTTGAATTCGGAAACTGCGGCCCAGGTGGCGTTGCGGGGCTCTGCGATATAGAACCACAGTTTTTGCCACTCCATGACGGTCTCCACAAAAGTACCTTTGGGCCATGTGACATTGGGCAGCTTGCTCACCATGGCGCCTCCGCACTCCGCGTGCTGGCCATCCACCACCTTCGGCATCACGTTGAAGATCTTGAGCCACAGTCCGAAGTGGGGGTAGATGCGGAGGAAGGCCTCACACACGACAATGAATGCCGAGATGTTGAGGAAAGAGTTCAGGGCTAGATCATGGAAATCTAGCCCGTAATAGAACATAAGTCCGCGGAAGAAAGGGTGGAGAGGAAACCCTAACCCGCGGACGAAGTGGGGGATGAACACCACTCTCTCGTTGGGCTTCGGGGTGGGGACTATTTGCCCCTTGGCTGGAAGCCGGTGGGTGATTTCTTTTGCCAAATACCCGGCCTCCCGAAGCATGGTGATGTCCTTCTCCTTAACGGAAGAGGCCATCCACTTGCCTTGCCCTACAGATCCGTACATGCTTGAGTGCTTCCTTGAGGCGGAAAAGATGAGGACTTGGGTGCTGGAGCTCGATTATGGAAGGGCAGAGAAAGAAAGAAGGCATGGGTGAAGAAAGGGAATCCTTATCTCCTTATAAAGGCAGTGAATATCAAGCGCCTCCCCACTCGCCTTAAAACTCGCCTGTTCCCAAGGGTTGTGTAAATGGCACGGTTAGATTACCCATGCCCGTATTGATGAGAATCCCGTAATAAGGGGACACGATCTCTGCTTTGACAAGACATGCCAATGAAAACCGCGTCTCAAAACGCGGAACAGCACACGAAAACAGTTCGAAATGATGACCAGACGGACGTGATGTCACCTTACAAAAAAGTTGTCAGCGGATTGGACTCGTGCAATATTATACTCTCTGCAGTTGTGTGTGGTACTTGTGTTGCAGATCCGGACACGTTTGTTACATCCGAAGACCATCTTGGAGTATTTGGAAAGGGGAACTCGCCTTGCAATACCGAAGAAAATCTGCACGCCGGACACCTCGTCATTGAAGCCTGGTTCAGGGGCTACTGAGGGAGTCCTGGACTAAGGGGTCCTCGGGCGTCCGACGTATTAGACATGGGCCGGACTAATGGGCTGTGAAGATACAAAGACCGAAGAATCTACCTGTGTCCGGATGGGAGTCTCCTTGGCGTGGAAGGCAAGCTTGGAGACCAAATATGAAGATTCCTTTCTCTGTAACCAACCTTATGTAACCCTAGATCCCTCCGGTGTCTATATAAGCCGGAGGGCTAGGTCTGTTGAGGCCAATTAATCATCATCGTAGTCATACAGGCTAGACTTCTAGGGTTTTATCCATTACGATCTCGTGGTAGATCAACTCTTGTAATACTCATATTCATCATGATCAATCAAGCAGGAAGTAGGGTATTACCTCCATAGAGAGGGCCCGAACCTGGGTAAACATCATGTCCCCTGTCTCCTGTTACCATCGACCTTAGACGCACAGTTCGGGACCCCCTACCCGAGATCCGCCGGTTTTGACACCGACATCGCCAAGGAGCCAAAATTTTACTAAAATGTCGAAACGGGTTCGACCAAGAAACGACGTGGTTTCGAGCCCCTGCATAGGCATGTCTCTGTCAAAGAAGCAACCAAATAGGACCACGTCAACGTGGCCTCAACCACATAATGGACTTCAAAAGTTTGGTCAATTAAACGCTTGGAGAGTATAAAGTACCGGAAGGGCGTTAGCCCCCGCTGTCGGTGTCAA
This sequence comes from Triticum aestivum, assembly GCF_018294505.1. Lineage (NCBI taxonomy): Eukaryota > Viridiplantae > Streptophyta > Magnoliopsida > Poales > Poaceae > Triticum > Triticum aestivum. The sequence continues at coordinate 57,694,511 of NC_057796.1, forward strand.
AACCGGCAGATCTCGGGTAGGGGGTCCCGAACTATGCGTCTAAGGTCGATGGTAACAGGGGACACGATGTTTACCCATGTTTGGGCCCTCTCTAGGGAGGTAATACCCTACTTCGTGCTTGATTGATCTTAATGAATATGAGTATTACAAGAGTTGATCTACCACGAGATCGTAATGGCTAAAACCCTAGAAGTCTAGCCTGTATGATTATGATGATTATGATTGCCTCTACGGACTAAGCCCTCTGGTTTATATAGACACCGGAGGGGACTAGGGTTGTACAAAGTCGGTTACAGAGAAAGTAATCTTCATATCAGGGCACCAAACTTGCTTTCCATGCCAAGGAGAGTCCCATCCGGACATGGGAGAGAGTCTTCGGTCTTGTATCTTCATAGCCCATCAGTCTGGCCCACATACCATAGCCCGGACACCCGAGGACCCCTTAATCCAGGACTCCCTCAATAGCCCCTGAATCAGGCTTCAATGACGAGGTGTCCGGCGCGCAGATTGTCTTCAGCATTGCAAGGCGGGTTCCTTCTCCGAATACTCCAACACAGTCCTCGAACACAACGAACGTGTCCGGCTCTGCAAAACAAGTACCACACACCACAACAGAGAGTGTAATATTTCACGAGTCCAATCCGCTGACAACTTTTTGTAGCGTGATATCACGTCCCTGCCCGGTTATTATTTCGAACCGTTTTTCGGCCTGCCGCTTCACATTTCAAGATGTGGTTTCTATTGGCACGTCTTGTCGCAGCAGAGATCGTGTCCCCTCATTATGGGATTCTCATCAATACGGGCGTGGGTAATCCAACCGTGCCGTCTGCACAGCCCGTGGGAACAGGCGAGTTTTAAGGCGAGTGGGGAGGCGCTTGATATTCACTACCTTTATAAGGAGATAAGGATTCCTTTCTTTCACCCACGCCTTCTCTCTCTGCCCTCCCATTCTCGAGCTCCAGTGCCCGAGTCCTCATCCTTTCCGCCTCAAGAAAGCACTCGACCATGTCCGGATCTGGAGCGCAAGGCAAGTGGATGGTCTCCTCCGTCAAGGAGAAGGACATCACCAAGCTTTGGGAGGCCTGGTACCTGGCCAAAGAAATCGCCACCGGCTTCCAGCCAAGGGGTAGATCGTCCCTACCCCGAAGCCCAATGAGAGGGCGGTGTTCATCCCCCATTTCGTCCGCAGGCTAGGATTTCCTCTCCACCCTTTCGTCTGCGAACTTATGTTCTATTACGGGCTAGATTTCCATGATCTAGCCCCAAACCCCTTCCTCAACATCTCGGCATTTATTGTCGTGTGCGAGGCCTTCCTCCGCATTCCACCCCACTTCGGACTATGGCTTAAGATCTTCAACGTGAAGCCAAAGGTGGTGGATGGCCAACACGCAAAGTGCGGAGGTGTCATGGTGAGCAAGATGCCCAACGTCACATGGCCCAAAGGTACCTTTGTGGGGACCGTCAAAGGGTGGCAGCAACTATGGTTCTATGTCACAGAGCCCCGCGACGCCACCTGGGCCGCGGCTCCCGAATTCAAGTCCGGAGCCACTGTGCGGCTCACCTCTTGGCTAGAGAAGGGCCTGAATTGGTCTTTGTCGGACGAGCTGACAGCGCTTCAAATGCGCATCCAGAGCATGGTGGACAAGAACATCAAGCTCGTCAATGTGATCCAGGTGATGCTAGTTCACCGCATCCTTCCATGCCAGAGCCGGACTTGCCATTTGTGGGAGTTCAATCCGGCCGAGCACCAGACCTTACAACAGTTCTTCGGAACTATGCACGAAGATATCTGGAAGGTGCTCTTTAAGGGCAAGGAGATGCGGCCGGAGACGACCGAGGACCGTGGGCACGCCCTGGCCCATCCCGCCAGTGTAGTAAGTCTTTCGCGTTTCAAGGTGTATCCTTTACTTGCTTTATTCAGGGAAGATACCTAAACCTCACTATTTATTTTTTCAGGGCTGGACAAAGAAGGCCGAGCGGATTCGGTGCTGTCGGGACCCCGATTCCAAGTCACACCGATCTAGCCTGTAACACCTCATATCACTTTGCGGCCTCACGCACGGTACTTCCACGGTTGTCGCCTTACCATGGCCCGGGACCGTTTGCGCCTTTTGGCTCACGTATATGACAGTGTCGCTAGCATCCATATGACAGAGAACCCGGGCCGACATGGCTAGTCGTGAACCCAAAGCGGCACTAACGTATGGGGACAGGCATACATGAATCAACATCGAACGTGTCGGTCAGCAGCGTGCGAATCCGGGCTGTAGCACTGGGCTAACAGGACTCCGGGAACCCGGGCTGTAGCAGGCTAGGCAGGACTCCGGATGTCACCGCGTGACATTTCCCCGAAGGGACAGACACAGGAACGAAGTGAATCACATGCCGGCCAGTCAAGTGTTCCGGAGCAGTAGTGCTGGGCTAGCAGGACTCCGGTGAACCGGGCTGTAGCGGACTACTATGGCTCATGGAAGCACAAGACTACATTTCCCCATAAGAGAGGCTACCAAGGATAAACAACTAGGTTGTCGGATCCCACACATACCAAGCATTTCAATCATACACACAATATGCTCGATATGTGCAAATACAACATGGCATCACAACAAGACTCTACGACTCAGAGTATTTATTCATTAGGCTCCGAAGAGCCAGATATTACAAACATGGGTCTCATGACCCAACATTCAGAGCATACAAGTCAAAGCACATGCGGAAGCTTAACATGTCTGAGTACAGACATCTACAAATGAAAAAGGCTGAGAAGCCTGACTATTTACTAGATCCTGCCGAGGGCACAAGATCGTAGCTGAGGTATCAAGCTAAACGTCGAAGTCCACACGGGAACTACTAGCGAGACTGACGTCTCTCTGCAAAACATAAAATAAGCAAACGTGAGTACAAATGTACCCAGCAAGACTTACATCAGAACTATCTACATATGCATCGGTATCAACAAAGGGGGTGGTGGAGTTTAACTGCAGCAAGCCAGCTTTGACTCGGTGGCTATCCTGAACTACGACTGCAAGTAACTCTTTTGAGGTGGCGCACACGAGTCCACATATTCACCATATCAATACTCCACTATGGATCCGCTCCCGTCTCCCTACGAGAACGCCATCCATAGCACTCACGCTTATCTTGCGCATTTTAGAGTATCCACTTTCACTTGTCTATGAACTGTTATAGGCAACCCAGAAGTCCATTTCCGCGGACACGGCTATTCGAATAGATCATATTAACCCTGCAGGGGTGTACTTCGTCACACACGCTCTCACCACTTACCACCATGTACACGTCGTGTACCTCGGCAACCTTCAAGCGGAAGCCTGCGAGGGAGTCGGCCACAGCCTACCTAAACACTCAAGTCTCTAGTCCAGGTTTATCGCCTATTCAGGTTCCATCCGCAGGGAGTCCGGCCGAGGTTTCCACATACGGCCCCGAACGATGTGTGCAGGGTTCCCGAGACACCAAACGGGCGCCCGGTACACCGTGCCACGTGCCTACCGCATCACAGCCCACCCCTCGGTCAGCGCTGTCCACGGCCTCCAGCATACTACAAACACCAGAAACTACTTGCAACTCCTGGACAGAGGACAAGGGTGATTAAGAAGCCGAGAGGGTCCATTGGTTTCGGGCCCAATGCGTGGTAGTAACTGTATCATGGATCACAAACACAGAACTCAGTTCCTGAGGACGGCTTCAATGAGACAACCCACCATGTACTCCTACATGGCCTCTCACCGCTACCTTTACCAAATCGTGTTCACACACTTAGCTCACACACAGTAGGACATGTTCATCACCATTCCAATTCATCCCCGACGAATCAGACCCGACTCAACTCTAAGCAGTAGCAGGCATGACAAACAAGCATGAATGAGTAGGCACATCAGGGCTCAAACAACTCCTACTCATGCTAGTGGGTTTCATCTATTTACTGTGGCAATGACAGGTCATGCAGAGGAAAAGGGGTTCAACTACCGCAGCATGTAACAGTTGAATCGATTGTCCTAATGCAGTAGAAGAGAGCAGGAGCGAGAGAATGGGATTGTATCGGATTGAACAAGGGGGTTTTGCTTGCCTGGCACTTCTGAAGATATTATAGTTCTTCATCGGTGTCATCGATCACGTCATCGGAGCATCGGCTACTGAGAGGGGACGGTTACCGGCAAACAGAGAAGGACACAATCAATGCAATGCGACAGTATGATGCATGGTCATGACATGTCAAGAATGTTATGATTTACACTAATGCATCTAGCAACAGTTTAAATGAGGTCCATATGAACTAAGGGTTCATATGCAAACTCCATATTTAGCATTTATAATGTCATTATCATGTTTTCACCTATACAGCAGGTATAACTTAGTTTGACATGCATGAAAATGATACAGATGGATAGATTGCATTTTTCTGATAATTTTTCATATATAAATTATTTCATTCTGAGCTACGGTTGATTTTATATGATTTTTAGAAGTTTATACTATTTTCTGGAATTTCCTGAATAAACTTAAATCCAGATAATGCTTTACTGCGTCAGCCTGACGTCATCACTGCGTCAGCGAGTCAACGGGCTGGCCAGGGTCAAACCTGACCCGTGGGACCTGCCTGTCAGTGACTAACCTAACTAATCCAGATTAATTAGCGCTAAACTAATACTAATCTAGTTTAGTTAAGAACATGGGCCCACACGTCAGTGACTCAGGGGGAGTCAAACTGGGTCAAACTAGGTCAAACCCGCCGGCGACTCGACGCCGGCGAGGCCCGAGACGGCGGCGCGGCTCGGAAAGCGCCCACAGGGCACGGACGAGGCCGTTCTTGGGCTCATTGGAGAGCTCTTGCAGGCGCGCGTTGAATGCTGGTAGTGGCTGGGCCTGTGGTGACTGGAGTCGACGGCGGCGAGCTCTTTCGCGGCCGCCGGAGTTCGGGTGGGTGCGGGGTTAGTGCTGCGGCTTGCAAACAAACGGGCTATCGCGCTAGAGTTGCTCTACGGAACGTCGCGAGTGCAACGGACGCACGCGCGGGGCCATTTGGTCGCCGGAGCCACGGCGGCGACGAGCTCATGCGGCGGCGAGCTTCGGGCACGGTGGCTAGTCTAGCTAGAGCTCGAAATCGAGCACGGGAATAGGGGGAAATGGTTCAGGGGCTCATAGTGATCTCAAGGGAGGACTCAGCGGGCTCGGGGAGGCGGAGACGGCGGCGAATCGCCGGTGAGGTTGCCGGCGGCCGAAGGTTGGGGATGAGCTCGGGGAAGACGCTGCAGGGCTCCCGCGGTCGAATGGGTTGGTGTAGACGACGCAGAAGGCGATGGCGGTTCCTCTGGACCCATCGGGGAGGCACGGGATGGACAGTGGCCGCGGTAATTTGCGTCGGCGACGACGAGCTCCGCTCGGGTGTGCTCGGGAGAGGGAGCAGAGGGCGAGGGAGAGAGCAGAGAGGAGGGAGAGGAGCGAGGGGGGTCGAGGGGAGGTGCGTGGCGTTCACAGCCGCGTCGGGAAGCGGCGGGAAGCAGGAGGTGGCGCGGGCGCGTGCCGGCGTGCGGCGAACACACGCCTTGCGTCCTTCTGGCGCGAGGTGGGAGGTGACTGGCATCGGCCAGCTGGGCTGGGCCGGCTCCTGGGCCGCACAGGTGAGGCCAGGTAAATTTTCCCTCCTCTCTGACTTTTATTTCTCTTTTCTAATTTTTCTGCTATTTGTTTTGACTTGATTTAAAACATCAAATCATTTTCTAAACTTTCTGTAAATTGTTATGTGAGCTCAGAAACTAGTCCAAGGTCATAGGCAACTCACAAAAATATATGAACTTTATTTCTTATGAAACAGAAATAAATCCAACCCAAATATGTCATTGATTTAATTCAAAAAGGCCCAAAATAAATATTTCTGTGATTCCAAAAATATTGGTTTGAATTTTATTCTTGCCAATATTTTTCAAGGTTTAACAGGAACATTTTCTTGGGCTTCTTTGAGAAGATTTTAATGTTGATCATTTTTAAAAGGTTTCTGAGGCTTTGAAAATTCCTCAATTCAAATTTCATTTGAATTTAAACATGATGCATGGATGCAAGAGAAATCAAGCAAGGGCTGATCTAGGGCTGTGACAGGTGTCCGGCTCCGCTGCTCGAGGAACCGGCCATCCCGCTTCTGACGAAGATGCTGGTCCCGGCGCCTTACCAAGCGCCAGAGAAGAAGGCCAAGAAGAAGGCCAAGGGGGCCAGAAGTGGCTTCCACTGCAAGGGCACTTCGGACGTGATGTCCAAAGACACCGAGACTCACTCCTCCGCCGCCGAAGACAAGGATGAGGAGGAGGAAGAAAGCAACTCCCCCTTGTGGGGGGAGGGAAGAAGAGGGCGGCCTCCACAAATCTGGAGGCAGAGGCGTCCAAGAAAGGGAAGCTCTCCCGCACGGATAACTCTGCGTGAGACGTCGATAGCAGCCCAGAGCTGCGCCCCCGAGATAAGCCCCGGGCCGAATCGTGAGTACTCACAGACCCTGACACATTCATGTATTCAGCCTCTTTTGTTCATAGTTTTAGGTTGTTGAATCATGCACTTGCAGTTCGGCCCATTCCGACCTCGAGCGATCCTCATCTTCAGGGAATTCGGTAGACCCGAAGGTGATGGACAGCGGGTCCCTTCCGGCGGCCTCCTCTGCTAGGGCCATGGATGACACCGAGGTGTTGTCCCGAAGGATCCCAGGCCAGGGGAGACACAGGAGGCCGCCAGGGCGGCGCCAGAGGGTGAAGCCTCGGCCGCCAAACACATGGGGGAGCAAATCCCCATGGAAACTGGCGAGGGGGCCATATTCAATTCGGGCACCAGCCGAATATGGTCCCGGAGGCCTATGCGGCTCCGGAACCCGGCAAGCAGCCTCCTTCGAAAGGAGGAGGTGCGCCTATTCCGCCGGTGACCTCTATCCAGCCAGGGGCGCCGGACACTCTAATGGAAGCGTTGCGAAGTGCTTCCATTCTTGAGGAACACCGTACCCTTATGGGTACGGTGGTTGAGAGGATTCAGTCCGCGAAGAGCGGACTGACCGAAGCCTGCACAAGCTTTCTAACAGGCTTTGAGGTAAGCAACGCAATTATGTAAAAAGAATGTCACGGTATAGACAGTAGCCCCTGAGACACTGTCCGGTTTCGAAAAGAAAAACCGGACAGAGGATCAAACAAGTTTCGCAGGAGATTAACCAGATGAGTCAATGTGAATAAGCAGGCATCGTTACTTGCTGCGACCTCTCATACTGTTGAGGTTTCCGGACTGAAGCAGAGTCTGGAGAGGGCCGAGGAAGAGCTCGGCCGCATGAGAAAGCAGCTAGAAGACAAACAAGGTATGCAATGACCTTCTGTGTATCAGAAAGAATAAATGATTTTTATTGACCATAGTGCCATGATATTTGTAGGAGCGGTGACCGAGTTCGAGGCCCTTAAAAAGGCGCTGGCCGAGGCCGAGGAGAGAGCTGCCAAGGAACAAGCCCCCCCCCCCCCCCCCCCCCGCGAAAAGCACGAGGCCTGGGTCGGTGAGGTCCATCAAGAGCTCCAGGATGCCGTCAAGACATGCGAGTCCTTGGAGCGCGGTATTTCGGCTCGAGAGACCGAACTCGCCAAGGCTCGATAAAGCGCACAAGATGCCCGGGTTGAAGCCCAAGGCGCTCTCTAGGAGATTCAAGAGGCCAAGAAGATTGCGGCGGGTAAGGCCTTCATTATGCAGAGCAAATATGTGAAGAAGAGGTACCTCTTACTAACCCGGATTTGGAGTTCTCCAGGAGCGTTTGTAGATTTTCCGTGTAGTGTTTCTGACGCTGCGGAATTCTTCCGGGAACTCAACGGAGAAGCTATTTTGGTCACAATATCTTGCGCCAGAACATCCGGTGCCCTTTAGCGACCAGCTAAAACAGCTGGTCGAACTGCATAGGGTGGCCGAACTAGCCATGAAGGATTTAATAATCCGGCTGTCGCCTGCAGAAGCTATACCCAGCAGCAACTTCGGGCTCGTGAAGCAGCTAGTCAATGCATGCCCCCGTCATGACGTTATCAAGCGATCGGTCTGCATCGTGGGTGCGCGGATGGCCTTCGCCCGTGTCAAGGTGAAGTGGGCGAAGATGAACACCGTCAAGCTCGTGACCGAGGGACCGCCCGAGGACAAGGAGCACCGCACGCCCGAGCTATATTTTGACAATGTCCTGGAGGGATCCCGCATTGTGGTGGAGCAGTGTGCGAAAGATGTGATCTTTGAATGAATACATTCATATTATCTCGCCCTATATTATGAAACAAAGTCGATTATGTAATATAATGCTTGTTAAAAATTTACCTCCTGTGCGGACGTTTCTTTGAAATCTAAGAGTTGTCGAGTCGTTGGCTTCAGCCCCCACGTAGGTAGTACGGGGGTGTTCGGGATGGAATCTAAACACTCTTGATCCAATTGTTTGGTCCTTGAAGGAGGTGTTTAGAGCAACGAACCAGGAAATCGGAGTATGTGGCTTTACCACCCTCACTTAGCCATAGGAGTTTGACAATAAAAATTTAGGCGCAGCCCGTAGTATCCGAACTAGGGTGCTGCAAGCACCTGATCAGGTAAGAACCGATTCATAGCGTAATGCGGAAAAAATCGCTAAAGATTTGAAACCTCCGAAGAGCTGACCGGATCACGCCGCATCATGACAGTTAGTTTTCTACTTTCTCTACTGAGGTGCTCCTCCGGATAAACCAGGACACAATCGCAGTAGTTCTCCCTTTACTACCCTAGCCGATATAACAGGACGTAAAGTAGTAAGCACAGGAGTCAGGTAACCCAACTATTGACAAAAGACATGATTCGGAGCCAATGCATATAATGCTAAATTCGGGGTGCCGAACTATACTGTGAAAAGTGTTCGGACTTTGTTGCCGTATTATGGGGCGCAATGAAGCCCCTGGTGAATTAAAGCGTACCAAAGTGTACAGGTGCGATTTGATAAGATTATCAAAAAAAGGGGTAGCAAGCTAGTGCCGCAGATGTTGGGCCGCAAACTGTTTCCATTATAGTTTGATTAATACATCAAAGTGTATTTGTACAAGTAGTGCAATAAGCAACAGGGCTATTTAATATTCCACAACCAAGGGAGAGCTGCGTGCGGGTCCTGAAAACAGGTAGAGTGATCGTTAAAGAGACCACCTAGAAATTCCCTTATACGTCAGTGCTTCTTGCCGTCTTGGTGTATCTATCCTTTCGAAAGGACCAGTGATCAGGCCATCGGGAAAGGCCTGTGGAAAAGAAACTTGAAAAGGATAAAAAGGAAAAAGTTAAAGTATGTGTGTCCGGGGGAGGTCGAGCCATATTATGGATCACAATCTAGTTATGCCTTCGTCTATGCCCATGGTATTTTGAGTGCGTAGTTATGTACACGTAGTACGAACGCCGCCACTTGGTCGGGACTGGGACGGATGCCAAATTGCTAGTCGAGCTCTTGACGAGTTGGGCTGTCCTGCTGCAGAGTCGTCCAGACTCGTTTGACAGTATCCGGGAGCTCGGCCGCTGAATTAAGGTTCTGCTTGAAAAGGTCGCTCTGTACTTCTGCTGCTAAAGCAGCGGTGTGCTCCTTGGTACGGAGGGAGCGTTCCGTGTTTCCATTGACTGTTATGACGCCGCGTGGTCCGGCATCTTGAGCTTGAGATAAGCATAGTGTGGCACTGCGTTGAATCGAGCAAATGAGGTTCGTCCCACCAGTGCGTGATAGCCACTGCGGAACGGGACGATATCGAAGATCAACTCTTCCCTTCGGAAGTTGTCCGGGGATCCGAAGACAACCTCTAGTGTGATTGAGCCTGTACAACGGGCCTCTACACCTCGTATGACTCCTTTAAAGGCAGTCTTTGTGGGCTTAATCCTTCAGGGATTAATGCCCATTTTGCATACTGTATCCTGATAGAGCAGGTTCAGGCTGCTGCCACCATACATGAGGACTCGCGTGAGATGGAATCCATCAATGATTGGGTCGAGGACCAGTGCGGCTGAACCGCCATGACGGATACTGGTCGGATGGTCCCTGCGATCGAAAGTGATCGGGCAGGAGGACCATGGGTTGTACTTTGGGGCAACTGGCTCCTTCGCATAGACGTCCCTGAGCGCGCGTTTGCGCTCCCTCTTGGGGATATGGGTAGCGTATATCATGTTCACTGTTTTAACTTGGGGGGGGACTTCTTCTGTCCCCCTGTGTTCGGCGGACGGGACTCCTCGTCATCGTCCTCGCTTTGCGACCCCTACTCCTTGTTCTCGGCATTTAATTTGCCGGCACAACAAAAAAATACACTTCCATGATGATACGTCTTTGTCACATTAGGTCACGTTTTCTGTCATGCATGTACATCCATGACTATTTTATGACAGAATCAAGATAGTCCTACCTGTGCTGTCGTAGAAGTGTTCCATGACATTACCAAAATTATCATCACGGAAGTGTCCACTTCCATGATGATAAATCACGCGTCACAGAAGTGCTTTCGTCAAGGGTGACCGACATGTGGCATCCACTGTAACGGAACGCTGTTAAGCTATCGGGTCCAGTTTTGGATCCGATAACCCGTTAACAGCCCCGACCAATGGGGATTTTCCACGTGTAAAATCATCATTGGCTGGAGGAAACACGTGTCGGCTCACCGTTGGGACAGATGTCATCCACTCATTGGACCCAAAGCGCCTATGATGCGTCGACACGTGGCACGGCCCAACAGAGGTCCATTCCTGTGAAAAGGCCAGCCCATTTGACTTGGTCAAAAGGTGGCGGGCTGGCCCACGGCAAGCCTGTTAACGGCATGTTCGCATATAGCCCATTTACAACCCGCTAACCCAGGGCCCGTTTACGGCCTATCCGAATTAGGCCCAGTAGCATCATCTGGGCCGTCCAATATAATTCCAGCCCACTCACTACAAGAAATATGTCAACTAGTGACCTTCTATTAGTGACCCTGGAAGAATTGGTCATAGATCTATGACCATTTCAGACCAATTGGTCAAAAGCTGTTCGGGGGGCTCCAAACCCCAAACTATAACGACCATTTTGGTCAGAAAGGTCATAATTTCCTTACACGAAATGGTCATAAAGCAGATAGCCCTAATCCGCTGCCTTATTTCTAGCTGATCACGACCAATATAGATGGTCATAACCTTATAAATTGTGGAGGGTTGCTATGACGAGGCGCCACCTCATCTGTTTTGCCTATGTGTCATGTCCATGTGGCAATTTTTGCCCTAGGTTGTGAAGAAACCTATATTTCTGTCATTCCCAAAATTCCCAAAAAAATCTCACAAATTCTTTGGGTCATATCTTCGTCAAATATGTGAAAAACGTTCCTTGCCTAGTTCAAAAATAATTCAACAATATTCATTTTCCTATTCTGTTCAGAACAACACTTTGTGAAGGAAGTACCACTTTGGCATGTCCAAATAGTATCCATTTTCTACGGTGCTTTCCTATGCCCAAATAACCATCCTCCACCAAATGCCAGCTCAATCCATTCATTATTTTGAGCCCAGCTTCAACATTCGTATTTATGTCCAGTGTGGTACTTTGCAAAGCAAGTACCACCTAGGCTCCTCCTTTTGAGCGGAAAATTTGTAAAGACGGTCTTCTTAGTAACTGATCATCCTCAGCCAAAACTCACGCCCTTTAGCCATGTACATTTCCCGTACCGCTAACCAAACACTTGGCTCCTAATTCATGTTTGAGCATCGATCGGTCTCCTCGTGAGAATCTTATGTTGTAATTTTCTTCTTAGCACCTACCCGGGGAGTGCCCAACCCACTAGACATGCCTAGGCCGCCCAGAACACATGGCAACGCCACGGTCACGCGGTGACCACGCGGCGGGCATGCGAGTTTACGCGCTCTAGAGTTGGGGCCCTCAGCAACCACCCAAACCTCGACTTATCGCCACCAAACCATGTACTTATGATTAAATAGGTACTTATGTAACTAGAAATGATTTTTGGAAAAAATACATAGCAAACTATGAGGCAGCTGCAGTTCAAATTTGACCCGCTTCCACTTGAATCGGCGAAAATTAGTCTTTTTCACGAGAGGTGGATCAAAACTTTTTACACCCAACCATTTTGTCAATTGTGCATTAAATATGTCCTAGTATTTTAGAAAAATGATTTGGTCCAATTTTGCAACAATTATTTGGGAGGTCCTTCACAAAAAACCTCCTTTTGGGCACTCGAAAAATGGAAACTGGTTTTTTCGTCCAAAGAAAATGAAAACTTCCTTAGGCAACATTGTTTGCCATTCCAATATGCACCCTTGTGCACAATATGAGTTCATTTGAACAAACTATGCCATGAATGTGGCCATAAGGTTAATCATTTTGCTTGAAAGCCATTGATCTCCACACGTGATAGCTCGTTTCTGAGAACACTTTTTTAAAATAATTGCCATATTACAAGTTTGTTATTTTTCCTATGAACTTGGCCTCATATAATGACACAATGCGAAGGTTTCCCAATTTTTTTATTTTTTTGAATTTTTTATGCCCGTTTCAAAATGCGGTCAAAACGGCGGGAATGACCGTTCCTAGCTAGTGGTTGAATCTTGGAATTTTTTTGGTGTTTCTCTGATTAAATAGATACTTATGTACCTAGAAATGATTTTTGGAAAAAATAAAGAGCAAACTATAAGGCAGCTACAGTTCAAATTTGACCCGCTTCCAATTGAATCGGCGAAAATTTGTCCTTTTCACGAGAGGTGGATCAAGACTTTTTAAACCCAACCATTTGGTCAATTGTGCATTAAATATGGCCTAGTATTTTAGAAAAATTATTTGGTCCAATTTTGCAACAATTATTTGGTAGGTTCTTCACAAGAAAACCACCTTTTGGGCACTCGAAAAAAGGAAAACGGGTATTTTGTGGAATGAAAATGAAAACTCCCCAGATCAACATTGTTTGTCATCACAAGATACACACATGTGCACAATATTATTTATTTTTAACAAACTATAAGTGGTTAATATGTTGAATGTTTGCCCTAAATAAAAGGATAAAAACTACAAGAGAAACATAAGATGAATTCTGATTGGTGGAATCCGTTGTGGCATGGATTGATGACGTGGAAAACATCCATCCATCCGTCCACCCATACATCCATCCATCCGTCCATCCAACCCACTGCAGCCTATCTCTCTCTCACACGCGCGTGAACCCTAGCCGATCCAGATCCCTCCCCGCCCCCACTCCTCTCCCCCGATCCAGATCGCTCCGGCGGAGCTCGTCGCCATTCCCCACGCCCTCCTCCTCTCGCCCCTCCCCTTCCCACTCCCGATAGCAACGGCCGACGGCCTCATCGCGGCGCAAAATCCCCCACCACCATGAAGCCAGCGAGGATGTTCCCGTGCCGGCCGCTGGTGTCCCCGCAGCTGCCGCGGGCCCTCGCAGCCGCGGCGCATGTCTCCGTGCGGCGGCTGCCGTGGCCGTCGACGTCGCTGCGCGTGGTGTGGTGCATGCCCAAGGAGCGGCGGGTGCGGATGGTGGCAAAGCAGATCCAGCGGGAGCTGGCGGACATGTTAACCCGCGACCCCGTCATGCCGCGCGCCGTCCTCCCCGAGGCCGCCCTCGGCGCCGACCGCTACCTCTCCTCCGTCACCACCGTCGCGGACGTCGAGCTCTCCAACGACCTCTAGGTCACGCTCGGGCCCTCCCTAGAAACGATGCGGCTGCGCCGCAATCTGGGATGCTGAGTTCCTTGTCTCTGCTCCGGTCTGTGTCTGCAGGTGTGCAAGGTGTATGTGTCCGTGTTCGGGGACGAGAGGGGGAAGAAGGTGGGCATGGCCGGGCTCAAGGACAAGACCAAGTACGTCAGGAGCCAGATTGGCAAGCGGATGAAGCTGCGCCTCACGCCCGAGATACGGTTCATCGAAGACGAGTCCATGCAGCGCGGAAGCAGGGTATGCTTGATTCTGTTTTTGTCAGACATTGGCGTGTTACGAAGTGCAATGTTTGTTCCTCTGTTGCCAAAAACATACTCATCTAGCTGCACCATCACCACGAGCTTTCACCCCTGTGCTCGTGTCATGTATAGCATAACCCACCTGTGTCACACCAGATTGATTTTGATGGTTTAACATAACAAGTACAACAAGGAGATAGTTTTGTTTTCACTGTGCTAGTCCTAAACCTGACTAAAAAGCACTGTACGTAGGCACTGAAAGGCAGCTGGAAGTCTTTTATGGGAGTATGTACTTCTCTTATCTATTATGGGAGTATAAACTTAATAGACAGAATAAAGAGAAGAGAGTGTACTTAAACAACACATCTTTTATGGGATTATATACTTGTATCATACAATAGCATCATGTAACACCCCGGATGTAACTTTCCATATTTGTAACTCCAACTCTTGCCATTTTCGGCTATGTGTTATGATATTCCCTCCGTGGTCGGGTTTTGTCTTTCGTTTTGCATTTTGTTCATGTCATGCATTTCATATCATGTCATCATGTGCATTGCATTTGCATACGTGTTCGTCTCATGCATCCGAGCATTTTCCCCGTTGTCCGTTTTGCAATCTGGCGCTCCCATCTCCTCCGGTGCACCCCTCTTGTTTCTTTTCGTGTGCCGGTGTCAAATGTTCTCGGAATGGACCGAGGCTTGTCAAGTGGCCTTGGTATACCACCGGTAGACCACCGGTCAAGTTTCGTTCCATTTGGAGGTCGTTTGGTACTCCAACGGTTAACCGGGCATCCGCAAAATCCATTTGTGTGTGCAGCAAAACCCCTCTCTAAACAGCCCCAAAACCTCTCTAAGTCTCCGCCATGCTCTCGGTCGTTCGATCCTGATCGTGTGGGCGAAAACCGCACCTCATTTGGACTCTCCTAGCTCCCTCTAGCTATATATTTGCACCTCCCCCGAAATACATCCGTAGTCCAAACCCTACCCTTCTTCAACCTCGCGCCCAGACAAAATTCCCCGCCGCCAGACGTGTCCGCGCCGCCGTCCCCGACGAATCCCGCTGCGCCACGTGGCCCGCCGCTGCCCGTACCGTGCCGGCCCGCGGAGCCCAAGGAGGGCCCGCGCGAGCCCGCGTCTCCGCCGCCTCGCCGCGCCTCCGCCCGCAGCGCCGTGCCTCTTCCCCACCTCGCCGCCGTCCGCCGAGCCCGGCCGCCGCCAGCGTCGGCCCTGCCTCCGCGCGCTGCCCGGCCGGCGCCGCCCTCCTCCGCCGCCGGCGTCGTCGCCTCGCCTCCTCTTCCTTCGATGCCGTCGCCGCCTTCCTCTCCTCTCCCGTCACCGGCCGGCGAGCACTGAGCCAGATCCGATCGAGAACACTGCGTGCGTTGACTTTCTCGAGACCCCGAAAATTCCTGTCTTTGATTTTTTTAAATAAGTACCCCTGTTCATCATGGCAGAACTCTCTGCATATAGCTCCGTTTTGTGCGTGTAATATGTCAAATTGTTCGCCTCGTGATGTTCTACATTTTGTTTAATTGCACCATGTTCATTTGGAGCCATCTTGATGCCCAAATCTCTGGTGCAAGAGTGCTAGTTGCTGTTATCTGCTGGTTCTTATCAGAACTTGGAGATTTGCTATTTTTGTATCATTTTATCTGTGCATCTTATGGGCATGAGCTCTACATGTGTTTTGTTGTATGCCATGCCATCTTTCGAGTGGTGTATGCCATTTATTTTTGTGATATCTTTGGTGACTAGCACAAGCATGCAAACTAGGCTCCATAATGTTTCTGATTTCACGGACTTAGTATTTTCTCCAAGTCTTTGTCTGCTGTTATTTTGTTCCCATGTAAACATGATGCTACAGAGAGATCCATGCATATTTTGGAGATGTTCAGTAAAGATGTTTTGTGGATATTGTTGTAATTGTTCCATTCCTGCCTTTGTTTGCAATTATGGAGTGCCATAGCATGACTCAATCTTGGTCTCCTTTTGCTATAAAATATTTCTGGCAGATTGTTTACGTGTTATTCAATTTTTCCAAGCTTGTTGTAGTTGATCCATACATGATATGCATTTGTTCTTGCTATGGATAGCTTCGTAAACATGCCATCTTGCTGTAGGTATGCTTGTTTTGTCATGCAGTTCTTTGTGGTGAGTGCATCAAGCTCACCAAGATGCCTTCATATTATTGTTTTTGCCATGCTCTGTTTTCTGCTGTCTGAAAACTGTTAACGAAACTTGCTATGTTTACATGGTTTCCATCATATCTTCTTGTCCTTTTTGGCTTATGGCCAGTAAGAGACTTTTGTCATATGCATTTAGTAGAACACTGCCATCCCTTGTTTTTCTATGTTAAGTTCCTGTAGCATGTTCATTTCGTGCTCTGAACATTGCTACCTGATGCTGTTCTCTGCCATGTCCAGTAATTTCACCAAGTCTGTGAACCTGTTATCTTTTGCACTTTTGCCATGCTTGTTTGAGCCTGTTATGTTGTGATCTAGCCAAAGCTCAGTGTTCATCTCTTGTCAAGCATCTCCTGTAGATTACTGTCATATGCTTTGTTGCTATGTTGGGGTGCTGTAGCATTGTTACTTGTTGCATTTTAAGTGCTATCATGCTGTTAATCGTAGATTCGTGTCATTCTTGTTTTGCATGCCTTTTGCAAACCGTGCATCCGTTTCCGGTGATCCTTACATCGATTTCAACCGAAATCATCTCATCTTTCCAGTGGCATGCTTGGTTTGCCAAGTTACTGCCTTGTTCATCATTTGTCTTCCGGAGCACGCATATGCATCGCTTATCATATCTTGCATATCATTCATGTATTGCATCATGTTGCTTGTGCATTTCTCGTCATTGATTGTGGTTCCGTTGCTTGTGTTCTTGTCTTGGGTAGAGCTGGGAGACGAGTTCGTGAGCGAGGACCCTGTTGAGTACGCTTACGAGGATCAAGCTTTCGTCAACTCTGAGAACCTTGCAGGCAAGATGACCACCCCTCGATATCACTTCTATCTTTGCTTTGCTAGTTATTCGTTCTATTGCCATGCTCCGCTACCCGCCACTTGCTATATCATGCCTCCCATATTGCCATGTCAGCCTCTAACCATCCTTTTCCTAGCAAACCATTGTTTGGCTATGTTACCGCTTTTGCTCAGCCCCTCTTATAGCGTTGTTAGTTGCAGGTGCCGATGATACCAGTGCAGGTGATGCAACTGAGCTCAAGTGGGAGCTCGATGAAGATCTTGTTCGTTGTGTTGTTTCGTTTTATGTTGATCAGTAGTGGAGCCCAGTTGGGACGATCGGGGATCTAGCAGTTGGGTTGTCTTCTTTCTTTTGGTTCCGTAGTCGGACCTATGTGTGTACTCTGGATGATGTATGTTTTATTTACGTATGTATTGTGTGAAGTGGTGATTGTAAGCCAACTCTTTACCCCATTCTTGTTCATTACATGGGATTGTGTGAAGATGACCCTTCTTGCGACAAAACCACAATGCGATTATGCCTCTAAGTCGTGCCTCGACACGTGGGAGATATAGCCGCATCGTGGGCGTTACACATCAGCTCATGCATTTTCAATTCCTCGTCGAGGTGATACCGGATTGTTCTGTTCATATTTGTGGTGATTCTCGTACAAAGATGTATTTCTCTTGGATTTATGTCTACAGAAGCTGCATGTAGAATTGTGGTCTCTTACCTTTTTCATAGAAAGTAAAAGGGAAAAGGTTAATTTTATCTATTAACATGGCCATACTAGAAGGTTAATTTTATCTATTAACATGGCCATACTAGAAGGTTAATTTTTTTAAACAGATATCAAGGGTAATTTGAGTTATTCGTCATCTCCAAAAGCGAAACTGCTGTAGTTCTGCTGACCAACCCGCGTGTTTCACTTCAGGTGTGAGGAGGAGCCTGTGGCTGAGACTGCATCAGGACAGATGCTGCAACCCATCACAGCGAGTTCCTCAGCCTCTGTTACGGCCGATGCAACAGTTACTCAGGACACCATTCATGCCTCGCTTCCACTTCTACATTTGCTTTCTCTGTTCTAGTTACTTATGTGATTTATTCATGTAGAATCTCTACATTATGCCAATAGTTGCCTGTACCATTGTTCTACTATCTGTGTGATGCTGAACAACATGCTCTTAATCTGTTGCTAAATTCTGTGTACTTAATATGCCAATAGCTAACATGTATTATGTGCCAATATGCCAATTGTTGCTGCTGTATTCTGTGTACTTGTGATGTACTCCGTAGCTGACGTGTGGAATCTCTACTTAATATGCCAATAGCTGACATGTAGAATCTCTACTTAATATGTTCTACCAGTATTATGTGCTTTCTATGCTGCAATGCTATCGGGGTACTGCAATTGTTGTTGTTGTATTCTGATTACTTGTTGTGACTGGTATTGAGAGATTTTGGTGGTTGCTTTGAGTATATTTAACTTGGAGTTTTCCGGTACTCCTAGATTTGCTACTCAAAAAATTTTTGAGTACTTTCACTGGAAAGGAGTGAAATACTCCTGGTACTTGCATAGGTTTAAAAATTACTTGCGTAGGTCTAAAAATACTCCTAGTACTTGTGATGAAACCAGCAAGCAACTTGCTAACCTCTTTCAGTGTTCAATCATCTTTTCATTCTTAAATTTTAGTGTTCAATTTCTGATTATACAAACTGGAAGTGTCTGTTGTTCTTTTTCTTTTTTGAACTAAACTAGAAGTAGGAATTCATTTTATCGGGTTAGTGTTGTAAATTGTGGAAGCTTCCTTTTTGTTATTGGCTTATTGCTTGCTTGATTTGGGACATCTACAACTGAAATTATTATGATGCCATATTTTTTATATTACTCCATGCTCACCAAGTTATTGAGTTGAAGTTGTCGTTGTTTGCTGTCAAGATTTGCTTAGCCTGAATACATGGTTATGTTTTGTGTACTGTTGTCCTGATGTTCAGCAGTTCAATTTCACTGTTGTACTGCTGTCAAGATCCTGCTGTACTACTGTTCAGTTTCAGTTAAATTTCAGTACTATTGGAGTAAATTTCACTATTCGATGATTGTACTCCAGTGTTCAATTTCGCTGTTCAATGATTGTACTCTAGTGTTCAATTTCCTGATTGAGTAAATTTCAATGTTCAATTTCAGTGAAAACAGTACATGTACTAGCGACAGCAGCTCCTGTGGCAGCGGCGGTAGCACCTGGGCAGGCGTGGAACAGCCTGGGCTTGGAATGTCCTGAGCGCGGGCCAGGAGGAGCCCTGCGTGTGGGCGGCAGCAGAGCACGCTTGGGCGGAGGCAGCGCCTACTCTACTTGCTTGGCTACTACAGTGATGCATGCACCGGTGAAGCACGCACACATGCTTGCCTGGCCGCATGTATCTTCATTGCTGCGAACATCATCTAGATGTACGACAAATGTCCCACCTTTGTGTATCGTTTTGCTCCTCTTCTTCTTGCATCCGATAAAATTGGTGCTTAATATGCTATTGATTTACAATGTCTTTTCGTTATCACCAAGTCTAAACTATGGCTTTGATTTTTCCTGATACTTAGGACAAGCTACAAGCTCCCAGCGCGTCTAATCCAGGGTGCATTAGGGCCAACCTATTACGGAAGATGGCCATGCTCACGAGCCCCTCTCGATCAAAATAGGTATTCCTTTCTGCCTCTTTGGATTCACTCATATTTTGCCTCCTGGATTGATAGATTTGTCCTATGGTACTATAATTGTAAACTCTGGTTCTAATTTACTTTCTGTAATTTCGAGGCTTTATTAAGCCCTTGGTGTTGATTGAGCGTTTGCTCCTCTAATGTTCATGAAGTCCATTGTTATATACCTCTCATTGTAGGATGGCAAATTGTGGCAGCTGGAGCATGTCTCACAAGAGAGAGCAATGAAATCCATTGTATTGTTCCGACAAAAGAAAAGGACAATGTACTGTTATGATAGTAGCAGATGTTTCGTCATTTTCTTATTGTATATTCCCTTCGTTCCTGCTATATTCCTGTGTAAGGAAATGTATTCCTGAGATGATTTTTTTGTGTTATGTAAACCTGGGAGATGTGTTATGGGATGTGATATGATGGTTGACTTGAATTTGACCTGGAGTTTTTGTAATTTGAATGAAATAATGTTGGATGTATGTGTGTGATTGGGCTAAAGTCTGCTTGGGCCAAATTGGGCAAATAATTGGGCCAAAAAAGGCGACATCCCAACAAGCATCGAACAATTTCAAAAATGAAACCAAAAGTCTTACAAAAAAAAGAAATCGACTGCAAAAAGGCCGAGGGCCAAAAAAAATGCATGAATCCCCAAAACTAAAAAGGCCGAATTATTGGGCTAGGCCCATGTAGCTAGCGAAAATTAATAGAAAAAATATATATTAAAAAGGCTGAATTAATGGGCTCGACCCATCTAAAGCACCAAAATGGACTGGGCTGATTCTAAGTAACGACCTTTTCAATTGGTCGCAATTTTGCCATGCCAGATTGCCACGTCGGATCCGACGTGGCCTCGGCAGACAGCCGGTGACCAAAACAAAAGGTCATGGGTTCAACGACCTTCTATTTTGATCGTAAACGTCTACGACCTTCTCTCAGAGAAGGTCGTTAATTTCAGTTTACGACTGTCAGCTTTTGACCTTCTGTATTTGGTCACAAAAAGGTCGCAAATGAAAAACAATGACCTTTCAGTGACCAATAGTCAAGGTCACAAGTT
This sequence comes from Triticum aestivum, assembly GCF_018294505.1. Taxonomy (NCBI): domain Eukaryota; kingdom Viridiplantae; phylum Streptophyta; class Magnoliopsida; order Poales; family Poaceae; genus Triticum; species Triticum aestivum. Next base: position 57,715,158 of record NC_057796.1, read on the forward strand.
GACTTATTTCTTGTAGTGATTTTAACTTCCGGCCCATGTATGGCCCATGACGTCTTTCAGCCCATATGAGGCCCTTAGTAACCCTCGGCCCATTAACGGCCCGTGGTAAAACTGGCCCGTAATAAACAGTGTATCACTTTATACCCATTAACGGCACGTGGTGAAACTGGCCCGTAATGACCAGTGTATCACTTTATACCCATTAACGGCCCATTATTCCGTTGGGCCGTTTCTAGCCCATGTTATCTTTCGGCCTTCTCAGGGCCCATTTATTCTTGGGCTCATTTCCAGCATTCGTTTACTTACGACCCGTTACTGTCATTTTCTGCTTGTGGGACAAATTCAGCCCGTGGTTACAGTCGACCCGTTTGTGGCTCGTTTTCATAGTGTCATCAAATACGGTCAATTAACGACGACCTGTTATGGTCGGCCCATGAACGGACGATTTCAAGTCTAGCCCATTTACGGTCATAATGTGGTCTGTTATTGGCCCATGTTTGGCCAATCGATCATACGGCCCGTAGAAGGCCCATTGATGATGTGGCCCGTAGAAGGCCCATTGTGTCTACGGCCCGTATAAGGCCCATTGTTTCTACGCCCCGTAGAAGGCCCATTGTTTCTACGGCCCTTAGAAGGCCCATTGTTTCTACGCCCCGTAGGAGGCCCATGTTAACTACAGTAAATATGTAGCCCATGGTTATTATGGCCTAGTTTTAAAAAATAGGTTATTACGGCCACTAGCAAACCGCAGAAAAAGAACTGCACTGACTACAAGAAAACAAATAAACAAGACAATAAGGAAATAAATAAGCAAGCAACTTACGCTAGGCTATGACGGCTATTACACATATTACATCCACTGGGCATCAAAGTTCGCCACCAGTGCAAATATAGGGAACACCCTACACTATACAAAAATGGCTTGCTGTTTTCTTCAGCCGGTGGCTGCACGTTTTGAACAAATTTTGTATCGCACAAAAACAAATTACAACTATAAAACAAAAGGAAGGTTGGCATAAAAGTTAAGAGTCTAGCAGATAAATGCACCACCAGAAGTTCAGAAGCTCAGTTCATTTGACCTGACTGTTACGTTTTCATGCTGTATTGTCCGATGGAGCACCATAACCTTCACCTCAGTTCTCCTAGGCTCCTGAACAACATAGCAAATGTCTGATAGTCTGGTTTCAAAACCATGCATATCTTGACAACATCGAACAATGTCTCTCCTTGTTTCACAAAGGGTCTCTATTAAGGAATGGACTTGTGTCTGGAGCGCAGATACAACATTGTTTTGAGCTTGCATATCTTGATCATGAGGTAGTTCGGACGATATTGCGTTAACAACCAACCCAGTATTATGCAGGAACGTGCTTTTGGCACTGTTAGTGGACAGGTACTGACCCACTGCAGCAAGAGCTGACATTGCGGTTATAGTTGCCTCGCCACCTTCAGAAGCTGGCGGTTCCACCATTTTTTCCATAGCTCGCTGAAAAGTTGAGGTTTTACATTAGTAGTACCAGAACAGAAGATATTAAGGAGGCAGCAAAACCGAAAAAATAGCTTTGGTCTATATATAGAACTTATTCTGGTGAATCCATGTAAAATATTAGTTGTATTTTATTGCAAAGTACATAATAAAACCAGGTTCCAAACATATGACCATGTACCATCGCTAATATATTGTCTATTTCTTCACATTGTATTGAGGGCTAAGGATAAAGAGACGAAGTTTATAATACGGTAAGCATAGTATGACATCATTCATATCACAAAACAACTAAGAACAGACAAACATGCAATTGTAACGTTGTGTGGGCAAGTCCAGCACGGAACTAGATTACAGGTCAAGATCAAAGGAACATCACTCCTCTCTTTTAAACCTTGTAAGGTGCAATGATACGCTAAGACAATTGTGTATAAAATTGAAAAGAGTAATAGACATTGGCTGCAAACCATGCAGTTCGAGGCACAAGTCAGAGTAAGCAGTAGTTAAAAGGCATGAGGATTAAGGACTTACAACAGCGGTTCTGACTGGTGTAGTCATGCCCTCCTTGCTGGTGTCACAGTCCTTGAAGATTTCCACAACATTTGGTTCAGGTACTTTTTGGTCCTTGCGGGCTTTCCTCTGCATTTGGAACAAGTCAATATAGATCTGATAACATGGTACATCGAGAAGAGTGAAACAACAGCTAATTACAAGAGCCTCGCAGTGTGCAATATAGCTACGAGATCTTGTCGTCTGTTGGAATTTCACTTTCGTACGGTTGGCCTTGTTCTTTGAACAGTTCACCTACAAGAAGATAGATTTGCGTGGCACATGCGTAAATAGGACTTCAACATGTGATCTGATCACATATATATAATGTACCTGATACTTCGGATCAGACCAGTGTTTAACGAGGCCCCTCCAGTCTTCATCCGATATATTTTCCACTGGAGATGTTTGGGAATGTTCACTGTTAGCCTTGCCTTCAAAGTGAGTTTTCCTCAAGTTATACCGATATTGTCACAGAGCAGACTTGAAAGCATGGGTGCAAGCTTGTCTAGTTGCATCATCTTGGCTATCCAACTTGAACCTCATCTGTTGAAAATTATGGGAGTCTCATTATCGGCAACCTAGAAATTATGGGACAGAGCAAGACGATATTACTAGTTTCCATACATAACCATACTTACAGATAAATGGTCGAGGAAGGTGTTGAACTGGGTTTCGTCTTTGTCATTCCTATACTGAATCCATGTTGCGAGGATACGTACATGACACCTAACGGCAACCGCTGCCTCTGATACTAATTTGGCTGACTCTGTAGCATCACGTGACCTTTTTAAACATGCCTCAAAATGGATCTCCATTCTTCCTCCTCTAGATTTAGTTAACCTATCGAGCATTATCCTTGATGTTTGTTTCCTCTTGCGCCTAGGTGCTAGTCCAACAATGAACATAGGAAGTGTTAGTATACATCAAACTGTGAGACTACATATAAAGAAGCATGCAACTGTAACTTGACTCCAGCAACTACCTTCTTGCTGTTGAAGCTCACAAGGTTCATTTGATCTTGCCAACTCGTCTTGTGTCAACAGTGCTTGGGAAGTAGTGTCAGGTGGCAAGGGAGCTTGGGAACGTGCTGCTAGCTCGGTTGACGCATGAGTAACTCGTGCAGCTGGTAGTACTGTGGAAGGTGTTGCAAGAACTAGGGCTGTCTCTGCTTGTTTGGTGGTAGCTATTTGTTTCTGTTTGGCTTTTTCTGCAGCTCGTGTAGCATGGGATACCCTGTTTATAGAATGTTCCGTTGTACTTTGACCTTCTATTGCACCATCTGTACCAGCAGAATCTGCAGGATTCTTCCGGTTCCCATTCCCTGCCATTCTGTGTTTCTTCCTCTTTCTCTGTGCCATGTTAAGTCAAGCCGACAAGAAAAACGAATAACAATTTAGTTCTTCAGAACAAATTGATGCGTGATACAGACGAACTGAACTTTGATGTTAGACAACCACATGATAGGAGGATGTAATATGTACGAAAAACAGGACGGAAGAGATAACCAGAACTATGATGTGTAAACTAAGCAGAAGACATTTCACTAAATTAGAAGCAATGCAATGGAAGGTAGACACCATATGAAAGATGCTACAAATATCGCTCTGCCAAGTTAACAGTGTCTCATCATAAATGGCGTTTCAACAAATGTGAAGCAGTACAAGAAATAAATCATATGCAAGATGCAAACAACATCACACTACCAAGTTAGAGGTCTCTCGTCATTAGTGCCATTGCATATTCACAGCTTATGATGTGTAAACTAAGGAGAAGGCATTTCAACAAATTAGAAGCAATGAAAGCTAGACACCATATGAAAGATGCAACGAATATCACTCTACCAAGTTAAAACTGTCTCGTCATAAGTGCCATTTCAACAAATTAGTAGTACAAGCTAGAAAAGAATGTGAGACGTAACCTATATCACACTCCGAAGTCAAACGTGTCTTATGATAAGTGATTGTTGCAGGTTACACAACGGTAGTAAATTTGATGTAAGAACATGGTGTGATAGACAGATATTGTATGTTCTAGAAACATGAACACATGTCTTATTCAAGTATAACAGTGCCAAGTTAGAGGGAGCACATACAAGCTAGACATCACACATAACATGCAACCACATATAACAGTGCCGAGTTAGAGGGAGCACCGGTGATGGTGCACTAGGGGAGACGTGCTCATCATAAACATAGCTACGTTGAGTGTCTATGCATGTGTTGTCTTGGAAATCATCTTGGGGGGATGGAGGAGTAGAAACTGTAGAGGCCCTCCGTTTGGAAGGAGCACCTTTATCCACTGCCTTGCTAACTTCCTTCCGCTTTATTGATTTTGAATTGTCAAGTAAAACCGACAAGAAAAAGCAATAAAATTCTCTCTTCAGAACTCATTCATGCATGATACTGACAATCACTACTTTGATGTAAGGCAAACAAATGATACCAGGATGGAATATGTACGAAAAACAGGACGGCATGGCATGTTCACAACTGTTTTTGTAAACTAAGCAGAAACCATTCCAACAAATAAGAAGCAATGCAAGCTAGACACCACATGAAAGATGCAACCAATATGACTCTGCCAAGTTAAAAGCGTCCCATCATAAATGGAATTTAAACAAATTAGAAGCAGTGCATGCTATAAATCATATGAAAGATGCAACTAATATCGCACTGCATATACTAAAGGTGTCTCATCATATTGATTGATACGGGATACAAAAAATAGTTTTATGTAAGGACATGCTTAATAGACAGATGTACTATGTACTAAATACAGGAAGGCATGTCACATTAACAGGTATAATGTATAAGCTAAGCAAAATAGCACATGCAGTTTAACCAGATTGGAAGAATGGCAATCTAGACACCGTATGCAACATGCAACCACATATCATGCTGCCAAGTTAGAGCAAGCAATTGCGATGCTAGTGTAGGGGAAATGCGGTAATCAACTACAGAGCTACGTTCACTATCTTCATCTAGCCTTGCTATTTCTTGAGAATCATGTCGGGAGGCTGACACTGCATTCTTTAAATGAGGAGTAGTCCACTTGCCTGACTGCCTCATCATAAGTGATTGATGAGGGATACATAAGAGCATTAGTTTGATGTAAGAACATGGTTAATACACAGATGTACTAGTATGTACCAAAAACACAAAGGCATGTCATATTCAAAGGTATAATGTGTAAGCTAAGCAGATGCAATTTAACCAAATTGGAAGCAATACAAGCTAGACATCTGGCTGGAGTGGTGAGCATGATCATCTAGGACCTGACAGCCTGGTGGGAGGCGGGCTGCTTCGCCACCATCGCGGCTTTTTAGTTGGCTTCCAGGTGATGCCTGTCTTTGCTGGGCTTGTCACTGGCTCGGCCAGTGCCCTGACTAGCTATTTGTCTTCTGGTGCTCACGGGATGGTGGTTCATGTAAAAAATATCTTTCCTTATCTTAATAAAGACCGACTTCGGCCTTTCGAATACAAGCTAGACACCATATGGAACATGCAACCACATATGACACCGCGAAGTTAAAGCAAGCACCTGGGATGGTGGTTCATTGCGAGCGAGGTCATCAACACTAGAGCTACGTTTACCGTCTCCATCTGCTGACACTGCACCCTTTATAGCGCTGTAACGTGCCGTGCTTACCCGCGTAGAAAGCTGGATCAACTTCTCTCTTTTGTTTTCTGCTTCTCTCGAGGCAGACTCTGAAATACCCTTGCATAAAAACACAATAGTGAGAGTATGGGTGAAGTGTGTGTAGAACTAGTGCACTATAAAAGTAGCAGATAGCAGGTGGCTGAAAAATAAATGACAGGAGACATATGATAGCTCTACAACATTGCATGGCAAACAAAATTAGATTCTACTCCATATGATTTTGTAATATATGAGCACAGGAAATGCAAGTACTCCTCCAGCACACCACCACATGTGGTCATATCAAGATAACAGTCGACTGAAAATAAATAGGTCAGTCGATTTTTTAATGAACCGTCCGATCTATAAGGAACGGGCATATGGCCTTCATCTACCTACCGCCAGTCACTGTTGACGATCTTTCTCGAACCGCCAGCGACCACCGGCCCAGACCCCTGCCTCCGACGCCCCGCCCTCCCCTCGACCTCACACCACCGTCGTGCTTGGCAGCGCCCCCAGGCCATCCCTTTAATCCCGGCCGACCTCCAGATCGGGCGCCAGTAGCTCTAGGCTCCACACGGCCCTAAGATAAACACTGAGGCGCTGCTTCCCCGGCGTAATAGGCGGTCTAGCGCCTGTTACGCCGGGGAATGCTTCCGTTAATTGGGAATCAACTGACCAAGAATTGAAATTCAGGGGGGCGACGGACCTCTAGCTAAGGTGAAATAGTATATGAGGAGAAACCTTGTGCATCGCGAGTTACTAGGAACATCTAGTATCAAGAAGAAGCAGTCAACTAGTGTCTTCTGTGGGATGAATACCGTGCAAGCAAACACGTAAGATTTGCACGAATAAGGGAAGAGGAGTACCCTTATCGGTTGCCAGTGTGGTCTCCTCCATATGTCACGGCGATCTTGTTTTTTCTCCCGGGGGAACCGATGTTTTGGAGAACCGTGGATCCTTGGACAAACCCATGGGTAAATTGTTGACTGTGTTGCCGTGGCCGTATATCGGCGGAGGGGAAGCAGATCCGTGGCGGCGAAGGACGGCGTAGCAGGAACAGCTCCGGTGCGGTGGAGGGTGGCGAAGTTGGAGCGGCAGCGGTGAGGCGCAGGACGGCGTGGTTGAACTGGCTCGGGTATGGACGGCTCGGCCTCGGCTTCAACTACTAGCCATGGAGGGCATTGCGGTTGAGGTTGCGGTGGACGACGACGTCGGGGTATCGGCTCCGGCGTGATGGAGGAGGGCGGCGGTTGATGGGTGGGATGGGGTGGCAGACGGAGGACGCCAGGGTTTCGCGGCTGGTAGAGAGGTTGTTTTTGCGCCTACGGAGTACGAATGGGGAATCAGATGGGTGGGCGGGGGGAGGGGGAGAGAACCATGTTTCGGTCTGGGACGCGCTTGTTTTTGGCTTTTTTGAACAGAAGATGGGACGCGCTTGTTTGAAATTTGGGGAAAGTATAAACTTTGCGCCCCTCTTAAATTTCGGACCTACTGCGGGTCGGGGGTAGGATGGTAATCCCAGGTGTCCCAAATAGTGGGCGGGAGCGATTTCGGCCGCGCGCATGTGTGCTTAGGCGGCCATTGTGTATGAATGCTAGTTCATAGGTAGCTATTTATAATGTTCATTGTGTAACTTTTGTATGTAAAATGTGCTTTACACACACAACATGAACTATACTCACGTTTATATTCGATAGCTAAAGCGATTCATTGTCTGGAGTTCAAAATACTAACTATGTGGATCAATTGTGTCGAATAATAACATAGACATGCTCAAATTCAATAGAATCTAGATGTCTGATGGACCAATGACCATTCCTTACGCGAATTGCAAATATCATAATCCCATCCTAATATTTGGATACAATTTATATCTTTACTCAATGTGTACAGCAGTCTTTTACGTGTAGTTTCACTCTCCATCGGTGGTCTCTCACACATGCTCACACACTCTCTCCCGAGGTGTCTTTCTCACACACATGCTCTCGATATAACCCTCCCTCCCTCTCGTAACCATTTACGACTGTTTTCACTAACCTTTATCACAAGCACTCTTCCTCTCACAAGCATACACACGCACAATCCCCATCGACCCTTTCTATATACATAGACCTGCCTACGTGTCTGCTGTATGCACATTATCTTTAGGCCTGTCTCTCACGCATTGTCTCACACCTCTCTTCCTAATCGACGAGTATGATTCTAGCAGAGCATTCTATAGGATGCCCCTTAAAGTTAGGTTGGATGAATAGTAATATCAGAGATAAAGGGGTTACCTTAGTCCGAGAACCTAGGGTTACAAATCCTAGCTGGCTTTGTCAGTGGACACAGAGTCCTTCACAATTTTGCTATCTTTGTCTTGTACGACTAGTCATCCATGGATCTCCCTAAATGCGTCACGGGCCGACCAATGTGGCGCAGGACAGAACCGAACGAACGGCCTCACCTCGACCCACCGGACCTCACGCGGTGACACACCCTCTGCCCCCACGTCCGTTATCTTCTCACACCCACACATACCAACACAGACACCACACACACAAAATATATTCTCCTGGTGCCTCTATCCACTCCCCCCTTGCATATACACACTCAAGGGAATCTCTCGCCGTGATGTCATATTCGTCACTCTCTCTAGCCCACTCTCATTTCTCGTGCTATCTCTCCCACGCCCCCCCCCCCGCCGGCCCCTCTATCCATGCCTCTCTCGAATAAGTAATACACACACATACCTCTCTAGGCCCTGCCAAATGCATCAACTACACATTCACACATGTTACATCACGTAACCCATTGATCTAAAAAGCCCTCTCTTCACGTTTGTTTTGCATACAACATTCCTTTTGAATAAAGTGTGGCCAAAAAAATTATTTAGAATTTCTACATGTATACAACATTACAAAGTTATATGGAGGAGCATGAATCCTAATTTGCATTGCATGGTGCCCACAATGATATTTATTCTGCACTGTGAATTTGTATATTTTTATACTATATATAAAGTTAGTCATAATAAAGAGAAACGAAGAGCATCTCTCTCTCCATCGCATACCCCCTCTACGCCCCTTTCACATACGCACACAAACTATCTACAGGTCCTCTAAAAGTAAGCCCCCAGCACATTCACGCATGTTTCATCTTTATCTCGCGATATATACAGTGACGATCATTGTATTTGAAGCGAAAGCACGATACATACATTGGACTTCAGAATCCACTCATTACGGTCACCATTTACGTTTTGTGGTTATTATACAGTCACGGGCTCACCGTACTACTCTGTATTTGCTCAAGATACGACTAGTTGACCAGTTAAACGCTCCACGTGGCACCTCTAATGTTGCATCACATTATCTCACTACCATCGGGCCCACCTGTCGCCTTGTATCTACTCTACATCTACACTCTTATAAAATACACTCTTATAAAAAACAGAGTTGGTGATGATGGTGTGACTGCCATCCTGCAATATAGGCTGTCCGATTTATATCTGACGGATAGGAAAGAAACTATGGCAATTTTGCAGAAAGGTACCCACACACCTCTCCACATTTGCAAATAAGGCCTTCCCTCGTTCATCCTTTTCTCTCACAAGATAAACTAGTCATACAAATGCATCTTGATGTTACGTGCAACGCACGGGCATCTTGCTAGTAAGAATGAAAACAAACGACAAAAAAATATTGGACGGTGGTTCGAAGTCATGACCGCGGGCACAGCGGACAAGGTGGCCTTGTATTGGTATGCTGAGCCGTCTATTTTAACACATAGGAGCTGGGTGGTGATTATACACACACGCACGCATGCACACGAACTGCATGCACGCAACACTCACACGAACACATGCACCCACGCACACACGCAACACTCACACGTACACACACAGCCATGCACGCACGCAGCACTCACACGCACACACCAGTACACCACACGACCAACACACACTCTCACGCTCAAGTGCTCAACCTACACGTGCATGCGCACACATCAGGTCCTGACAGACACATACACAACCAGGTGATTCCCACGCACGGGTTGGAGTCTTGTCGCGCCTGCATATATTTGTGTTTATCTGACCTTTTCCCTATGCGAACTGACAGGTGGGACCCACAAGGAACGTGGTAAATTTAACTAGTCAACATGGTGCGATGCAGACTATTTGGCCGGTCAACAGAGTGCAATCCGATGCTGAACTGTGAGCAAGTGACTGTATAATCACCGCAAAACGTATATAGTGACCGTAATCAACTTATTCTTAAGTTCGGTGACCGTATTATGCTTTTCTCTCTGTAGGCCCTCCAAAACTACATCTCTACACGTTCTCGCATGTCACATCTAACAACTATGCAATACAGCACTACTACTTCACTCTAACACAATAAATCATATGTGTTTTTAGTTTTACTAGATATCATATTGTTACTTAATTATTCAGTTTGCATACATTAAAATTGCCTTTGAAATGTGTGGCAAGTATCATATACCACGCGGGAAAACCCCCCCTTTCCTGTTTAATCGGGTTTGTATCGATGGATAGTGCGAAACATCAAAACTATAGTACTATACAGTACAAGTGACAGTTCACTTGGTCGTCGTGTCGTGTACTCCTCCGTCGTAAGAGTGGAGTGCTCGCTTTCATAAATCTTCTAGTCCCTTTCGCGGACATGTGGGACATCAAGCTACTGGGTCCACGTGCCATACCGGAATACAGTGCAGAGCAGCCGGGGTGAAGTACCCAGTCATGGCGCCGGCGTAGTAATGAGCAATGAGGCGTCAAATCACAAAGCTGCACCTTTCCCGCAGTTAAGTTGGAGGGACGAAGTTATAATGCTAAAAAAAGAAGTTGGAGGGACGAAGCAACCATCATTTCACTCGTTGGTGAATCCGCTTCTCCCTCATCTTCTTCAAGTTAACCACGTGTTCCTTATGTCGTTGTTCTGCCTCATGTGGGACGCAGATCATCTTGGTAAAGCACTGACACATGGGACCGCATGTTAGCAAACCGCCAGGACAACGTCCTCTAAAAATAAGAAACCTCCCCCGCTATCCGCGCGGCAAAATCACCTCCTTTTTACTAATCTTGATTCTACAAATTTTTATATCAATATAATTGAGATTTGTATAGATAGCACACAGGAGCAAAACCAAGTGGTATGGTTAAGGGCATCCACAATGTGTAGCCAAATGTGAAAATAGCTTTTGGCATCATGGGAACCATTGTGGACGGTGTTGCCAAAGCCAAAAGGATGGAACCGAAGCTCCCTGATTGATTGATTGAAGGAATGAAAAAATGCAACGTCTCTCGTCTTTCTCCCATGCTTGGACGCATGTACAGTATAGGGCACAAAGTCTACTCCCCTCTCCCTTCTATTACAAATCACAAAGCAGTGATGCGTCAAATCACAAAGCATGGACGAAGCAACCATCATTTCACTCTTCGCTCACTCCGCTTCTCCATCGTCTTCTTCGAGGAACCATCTCACCGCACCAAGCTGGACGGACGACACAATTGTGTACTAGTAGTACTAGTACATTTACGCGTCCTTTGGTTCAACGGACTTCCTGGATGCAAATAAGGCGGTTGTCCCGGCTTGCAGGAGGCACATGCGAATGACTTACCGTGGTCTCCCTCAATGGCGTTCTCAGTCGAACGCCCTTCGCCAAACCACAACATTCGAGATATCGTCGACGTCACCGCAATGGGGAAGGAAGTCAAATATAGTTACTACCTCCATTTTTTTGTACACAAGGCTAGTATATCAAAATTACAATTTGCAAAAGGACACTAACACTAATCGAGGCAAAATTGATGGGGTTTGCCTCGTACTAGCAACCAAGGACATTAATATCCCCTGCATGCATGCAGAAGTGAGAAGGTTGGTTTGCATGGCGCTGCATTAATCAACCGATGAGGAGTGAGATGGTTAGCTCTTTGGGCTTTGGATAAAAAAATACGCATTAATTGACACGTGAAACGAGGATTTGTATCTATTAATCCCGCGAAGGAAAACTCCGCCTTTCTTTTTTAACACTAGTACTCCTAGTACGTAGTACGTACTTATCCTGCTTGGTTCTAGGCCTTCCATTGCCATACTTCACCACATATTTTTTCCAAGCTTGCCTAAAGTTTTAAAAATGAAAAGGAGGTACACTTGCGCACGGCTGTCGCGGTCGCACCGCACCCTCACACGGTCACTCCTGCACGCCGCGGTCGCACCGCACCCTCACACAGTCGCTCCTGCACCCTGCAAACCCAACCAAGGGAACGCACCCTCATTGACACGTGCTGTCGCATGTGAACAAACCAAACTCAGCCATCCTACCGCTGACACATAATTTTCGTTCATAGAGTATGTTTATCCAACCGCATGTTGGGGAGTATTCGTACGGCCCATGCGGTGGTCTGTTGGGGAAGAAGAAGAGGTGAGGAAGAAGGGTTAGGAGACGTAGGATATTCATCCAACAGCCTGAAATGGTAGACTGACCCAAGTCAGGCGACTTGCATAAAAATATATGTTTTTACACAACAAAAGATCCATAAAAGACTATCACTGCTCGTGGAACGAGATGGCCTCGTCGACTTTGGCTGCCAGCACGAACCAGCCATAGCTGCCGACGTGTGTCTCCGCACCGTGGTTGTCCTCGGCCTCCAGCTACTCGTTCACGCGGAGCGTGCGGGCGCTCTGCACGGACGAGAGCACCGCCCGGTTCAAGTCCGGGACGTCCGGTTCCGACTGCAGGAGGGCCTCACTGGCAGCGGCATCCGCGCGCTCCGCGTCGAGTTGAGCCTCCGCTTCCCGGTTCAAGTCCAGGACGTCCGATTCCGCCTGCAGGAGGGCCTCGATGAGAGCGGCATCCGCGCGCTTCGCGTCGAGTTGAGCCTCTGCCGCCCGGTTCAAGTCCAGGACGTCCGGTTCCGCCTACAGGAGGGCTTGGATGGCAGCGGCATCCGCGCGCTCCGCCTCAAGTTGAGCCTCCGCCGCCCGGTTCACATCCACGACATCCGGTTCCACCTGCAGGAGAGCCTCGATGGCAGCGGCATGCGCGTGCTCTGCGTCGAGTTGTGCCTCTGCCTCCCGGTCGTCCTTTAGTATCGCCAGGTTGAACCGCTGGTCTGCCTGCACCATAGGGGACTCAGACTCCGGCATGAAGTCGACGTCCATCGTATCATACCCATCGGGGGCCTTCTGTGCCGCGACCTCCGCCATGAACATTGGATCGGCTTCCTCCTCCTTGTAGCTTGGCTCCAGAGAACTCGGGGAGTGGCCCGCTGTCGGTGTCAAAACCGGCGAATCTCGGGTAGGGGGTCCCAAACTATGCGTCTAAGGATGATGGTAAAGGAGACGGGGGACACAATGTTTACCCAGGTTCGGGCCCTCTCTATGGAGGTAATACCCTACTTCCTGCTTGATTGATCGTGATGAATATGAGTATTACAAGAGTTGATCTACCACGAGATCGTAATAGCTAAACCCTAGAAGTCTAGCCTGTATGACTATGATTGTATATCTGCCTACGGACCTAGCCCTCCGGTTTATATAGACACCGGAGGGATCTAGGGTTACATAAGGTCGGTTACAGGGAAAGGAATCTTCATATCGCGGACGCCAAGCTTTCCTTCCACGCTAAGGAGAGTCCCATCCGGACACGGGTAGAGTCTTCGGTCTTTGTATCTTCACAGCCCACCAGTCTGACCCGTGGCTAACAGGTCGGACGCCTGAGGACCCCTTAGTCCACGGCTCCCTCAGTAGCCCCCGAACCAGGCATCAATGACGAGGTGTTCGGCGCGCAGATTGACTTCGGCATTGCAAGGTGGGTTCCTCCTCCGATGACCTCAAAGTGATATATTCGGCCTTCCATTTAATGTCGTACCCCTCGGCTTCTGTGTATCAACAATTTCAGACACCATGTGTCAAGAGAATGCGAGAGGTCATGATATTTTTGCATTTAACACCCCGGCCATGCGAGGGAGCGTCTATTTAAAGAGATTGGATCTCAGATCCATTCGGCACCCCTCGAAAAAATCCTCAGAGATTGCTCGGAAAGACCACCCTCATCATGGCTAGCGTTCGCAGCTCCTCCTCTCATCCCTGTGGCCCAGAAAATGGCGAGTGGGAGGGGTGATCCATGTCCCATGGTCAGCTGGAGAAGCTACAAACACAGGGATTTCTTCCCCCTGCGGATTTGGTCCCTGTTCGAGCAGGATTGACCTTCTTCAATGGCGGGGCCCAGGCTGAAAATTTCCCAAATCCATCCAGGGGGGAAATGAGTGTGCTTCGTCCCTTATCAGCTAAGAGTTGTCGGATTTCCAATTCACCCATTCCTCCGAGGGCTTCTGGAGTACTATGGCCTCCAACTGCACAACTTTACCCCGGCCTCCATCCTGCATATCGCGGGTTACGTCGCCCTTTGCGAGCTATTCCTGGGTTGTGAGGCCCATTTGGAATTGTGGAGAAAGTTATTATGTCTCGTTCCGCGCAACCACGAGGGATCAATATTTGAAGTGGGCGGAGCCGAAATATGGCGCATTGCCGAGACCGGATACCTATCCGGCACACCAAAGAAGGCATCCGAAGAGTGGCCTTCCGAATGGTTCTACATTGAGGACGTCGCACTTCCGGACCCTGTTCGGAGGGGACTTCCCGAGTTCACAAGTGTTCCTTTGAAGAAATGCGACAGCTGGCGCCCTCGGAGCCTCGAGGTAGAAGACAGTGCGGATGTTCATCAACTCATGAGCAAGATAAGGACACTCGCTTAGTCCGGATTATCAATAGTAGAAGTGATGGCGACCTCCATAGTACGGGGAGTTCAGCCACTCCAATATAGGGGGCCTCCCATGTGGCACTACAATGGGTAGGATGACGCCTCTTGCTGTGGTAGGAAGGGTCCGGACACCCCCGTCGCTCCGGCCAAAATATTGGCCGGACTGTTCAAAGGGGAGGAAGAGGAATTTCTACGTATGAAGCGCAGAGATGGGTTTTCTATGTACAATCCTCCTAGCTGGGTAAGTCCCAACTCCTCTGCTTTACGCAATCCACTCCCTGAGCTACTTTCAATGAACATTAATCCGTCCATTTATGACAGCACTGGCGAAAGATTTCTGAAGGGCTTCACAGCCCCGCCCCGCAGCTCGAGGGCCACAATCGGGACCTTGACCCCGGATTCGAAGAGGATCCAGACATATTCGTGGTGCTTGAGGACGGGGTGTTTTACCAGGCGAGCTACGACCGCACAGAAGTGGCCATCCTTGCCGATTACCCCGGTCTCCTCCCTGCGTCACACGTAAGTAACCCGGAGACATCTCATCCGAAAGAGTTCTCTCATTCTGCCTCACCCACCGCACTGTCCTGTGCTCAAAAGGGGAGCCGTTCGGCGCGCTGTGCCGCCCCAGGGGCGTCTCCAAAGAGAACGGCTCCCGTGCCAGACAAGCCTTCGAAGAGGAAGGCAATTGAAGATACGACCGAGCCTTCATCGAAGAGGTAGGGATTTGCAAATACGTTCTTCAGCAGTCTCATCCAATTGTGACTTCTATGTTTGTCCTCTATCAGGGGAAGAGTGTGTCGGACTGTGTCCGGGGGTCCGGCTGGTCATACTCCTCCCAGCCAGGATCCAAACCCTGCCGTTAAGACGGGGGCTGAAACAGGGGTGACACCGAATTGTCCTCCAGCCGAGGATTCGGATGATGTATCCGTTACCAACTCGGAAGTGGAGAGCGCCGTGAATCATAGGTGTTGAAGGGCCGTTCTACGAGACCCCAGCTTCGCAGAAGAGGCATTTAATGCCTTTAGCTCGGCTGATGCGTACATCCGAGCTGCTCGAGACGGGCTTAACAGAGCCACGGCTCGACATTTAAAAGATGTGCAAGTAAGTTTACTTTGTCTGAATATGATAACCATATGCCAGTAGCCCCCGAGACTTGAAGCAGTTGGTACAAGTGATTTAAGGATCATTGTATAACCAGGTTCTTACGAAGAAGAACGACCTGCTAGCCCAAGAGCTAGAAAAGTGTCAGACACAGCTAACAACTGTTACCGCCGAACTGGATAATTCCAGGAAGGCGTCCTCTGGTAATATTTCCCTCCATCGAGAAACAATAATTATATATCAGCTTGTGTTAATATTATTGCTTATCTCCTAACAGGATTGTTAGATCAACTGGAGGAAAAATTGAAAGCCGCGCAAGCGGGCGAGAAAGAGGCGAAAAGACTACAAGCCGCGGGTGAGCGTGTTCTGACCCAAGTCAGAGATGAGAAAAACAAGCTGCAGGATGCCCAGACCCAGCTGGGCGAAGAACTGAAGGATGTACGGGCGCAGCTGGCTGATTCTATGAAGGAAAATAAAAGGCTACGAGGAGACATATTCAGTATGTGGTCGAACTTACCTTTGAATAATTCAGAGATAAAAGGGATTGACAGAGTTATGTCTGCAGGTATGCTGACCGGTCGTCCCGAAGAGGAGATGTCCGGATTCTCGGGTGATCTGCTACAAGAGCTGTCGCACATGCATGATCAGGCTCGGTAGGCAAAGCGAAGCATTGCCAAGGCCTTGTGGCCATCTGCCTCCCCTCCGGGAAAGATGGAGGAGCTCCTGGAGCTATTCAAGGGAGCGCGGCGGCGCTTTCGATTGTGGAAGATATCGGCCGGTAGGGAAGGTGCACGAGAAGCCTGGGCCATGGTGAAAACACAGTATACCAAGCTTGATCCGAATCATATGGCTCGGGTTGGACCTCTAGGGTCAGATTGGAAAGAAGTTCCCGTTAATTTGGTATATGACCAAGTAAAAGTAGCCGCCAAGTATTCCCAGCAGGATTGTAAGTTGGACAGCCTGCTGGACGGTATAGAGGAGGAAATTTTTGAGTCCAAGTGACTATGTACTTTCCTTTGTAGCTGAATTGTAAAACGATTGTCATGGCAGACATTTTCACCTTGACCTCTGGGCCCGAAGGTGCAGAGTGTTTCTGAATACCTAAGCGGTAAAATAGACCGGGGTATGCGTGGAAACCAGGTGTAAGGGTCATAGTTGCTTGAACAGACAAGTTGTATGCGGCTAGTTATCTTATATTACATTATGATTGTAAGAAACATCTTCCAGAGAGAATAGTTCCGTTAGGGGTTCCTTTCCCTGGGTGTGCATGCGTAAAAATGCATGTCCGAACTGTAATTATGCCAATCGCAGTACAAGTAACATCTGGGGGTTCATAATGGTATGAATGCAAAATCGTATTTAATCAACCGACCGAATATTCCCTTAAGAATGCTAGCTTTCGGCTTCACCCAGTCTGAGGTACACATCCGGATGATCCGGCAGTAACAATCCCAGAGGTGCTCCCTTTATTCCCTAGCCGAACTAACGGGAACGTATGGCATAAGCACAGGAGCCAGGCAACCCAGCTTGGCCAAAACATAAGTCATATCGATGCATATAATGGTGAAGAAAAGGTACATACGAGGAAAACGCGCATATGTGATGAGCTTGATGCTCGAAAAATAACATTAACAAGGTTCCGTCGGAGAAGCCCCCAGGTATAATGGACACACATATTTAAGTATGTGTATGTCATGGGTGCGTGGTTGAGCCGCACGAAAAGCTTTAAGGCCGAAACAAGGAAAAAAGCGAAAAGAGAGGAAAAAGCAAGGGAACAATAGGGAGAAGGAGACGAACAAAGAGTTCGGCGCTAGGCATAGAATCTTCGGAGTCTGGCCGCGTTCCAAGGGTTCGGCTCTAGGCAGTTATCTGACGCATCACGCAGGCGGTACGCTCCTCCAGTGAGAACTTCGTCGATGATGAAGGGACCCTCCCATTTGGGCTCGAGTTTGTCCTTTTTCTTCTCCGGCAAGCGTAGAACGAGTTCGCCAACATTATAAGTCTTGGCCCGTACTTCTCTCCTTTGGTATCTGCGAGCCTGTTGTTGATAAAATGCAGAACGGATTTTTGCCGCGCCGCGCTCTTCCTCCAGGGCGTCCAGGCTGTCCTGCCAATCGAGCTCTGCCTCTCTCTCTCTCTCTCTTCATACATGCATACTCGAGGTGAGTCATGAATAATGTCGCAGGGTAACACAACCTCTGCGCTGTACACCATGAAGAAAGGTGTGTATCCGGTAGTGCGATTGGGCGTGGTCCGCAGCCCCCAGTGTACGGAGTCGAGCTCCTCGAGCCAGTGCTTGTCTGATTCCTTCAGAGACCGCACCAGTCTAGGTTTGATGCCGCTCATAATAAGACCATTGGCCCGTTCGACTTGACCATTTGTTTGCGGGTGATAGACAGAGGCGTAATCGAGCTTTATGCCCAGATTGGCACACCAATTGTTCACCTCATCGGCTTTAAAATTGGAGCCATTATCAGTGATGATTCTTTGTGGAACACCATAATGGTGTACAACGCCGGATATAAAGTCTATCACTGGTCCGGCTTCGACCGTCTTAACTGGTTTGGCCTCTATCCACTTAGTGAATTTATCCACCATGACCAGCTGATATTTTTTCTTATGGCTTCCTCCATTAAGGGGTCCGTTCCTATCAAGCCCCCAGACCGCAAAAGGCCAAGTGATGGGGATTGTTTGCAGAGCAGTGGGTGGCATATGGCTCTAGTTGGCGAAAAGCTGGCATCCGACGCAACTCTGAACAAGGTCCTGTGCGTCTGCTCGGGCCGTCGGCCAGTAAAAACCTGTACAGAAGGGCTTGCTAACAAGGGCCCGAGCTGCGGCGTGGTGACCGCCGAGACCGGCGTGAATTTCAGCCAAGAGCTGCTGCCCCTCCTCCTCGGAGATACATCTTTGAAGGACTCCAGTAGTGCTTTTCTTATAGAGCTCTCCATCGTGGACCTTGTAGGCCTTCGAACGCCGGACAATGTAGTAGGCCTCATTCTGATCCTCGGGGAGTTCCCTCCTATTATGGTAGGCCAAGAAGGGTTCGGTCCATGGGGCAATGACTACCATAATGAGATGGGCCGACGATGTTATTTCGGTGGATGATCCCCCGATGATATTGGAGTGCTCGGAATCTAGGGTTGTGTTCGGATCCGGACTCGTGTTGCTGCTCTCCCCTTGCCACATGACAGATGGCTTGGAAAGCCTTTCCACAAAAATGTTAGGTGGGACGGGGTCGCGCTTGACGCCGATGTGAGCGAGGACGTCCGCCGCTTGATTACTTTCTCGAGTCACATGACGAAACTCAAGCCCCTCGAACCGAGCCAACATTTTAAGGACGGCATTGCGATAAGCCACCATCTTCGGATCTTTAGCGTCAAAATCTCCATTTATTTGAGATATTCCGAGGTTTGAGTCCCCGCGCACCTCCAGGCGTTGTATGCCCATGGAGACGGCCATCCGAAGACCATGCAATAAGGCCTTGTATTTGGCTGCGTTGTTGGAGTTTTTGTATAATATTTGGAGCCCGTGGGGGACATTAAAACGACGCCCGCTCCTAATCCTGCTAGCATTTTGGAGCCATCAAAATACATGACCCAGTTGGAGTATGTGTCGTACTCTTTATGGAGTTCGGCCTCTGTCCATTTGGCGAGTGAAGTCCGCCAGTACTTGGGATTTAATGGCTCGACGCGGTTTATATGTTATGCCGAATGGAAGGAGCTCAATGGCCCAATTGGCAATCCGGCCCATAGCATCGTGGTTGTTTATTATATCATTGAGTGGTACTTCGGAAGCCACCGTGATCGACACTCTTGGAATAGTGTCGCAGCTTCCGGGATGCCATGAAGACCGCGTATGCTATCTTTTGATAATGGGGGTACCTGGATTTGCATGGTGTGAGAACAGTGGATACGTAGTATACTAGCTTCTGAAGCGGGAACTTATGTCCATCCTGCTCTCGCTCAACGACGAGCACGACGCTCACCACCTGGTGTGTTGCCGATATGTATAATAGCATGGGTTCACCGATGTTTGGCGCGTTCAGGATTGGGTTGCTCGCTAGAAGGGCTTTTATTTCTTCCAGTCTGGCCGTTGCCGCATCCGTCCACTCGAAGTGATCGGTGCCTCGGAGTAGGCGATATAGTGGCAATGCCTTTTCTACCAATCTGGAGATAAAGCGGCTTAAAGCTGCCACGCATCCGGCGAGTTTTGGGACCTGCTTAAGGTTCATTGGTATATCCAACTGTGACAAAGCTCGGATCTTGGCTGGATTTGTTTCCATTCCTCTATTGGAAACAATGAAGCCCAGCAGTTTTCCAGCCAGGACGCCGAAAACACACTTTTCCGGATTGAGCTTGATGTCATATGCACGGAGGTTGTCGAATGTGAGACGTAAATCGTCTATCACTTTTCCTGCTTTTGATGACGACGTCATCCACATATGGTTCAACTGTCTTGTCGATCTACTTCTCCAGGCCTGTTTGAATCATGCGTTGGTAGGTGGCGCTAGCGTTTTTTAGCCCAAAAGGCATAGTGTTGAAGCAGAAAGGCCCATATGGGGTAATGAATGCCGTTGCGGCTTGATCGGACTCCTTCATCTTGATCTGATGGTATCCAGAGTATGCGTCGAGAAAACACAGTGAGTCATGTCCTGCGGTTGTGTAATTGATCTGATCGATGCGAGGGAGGGGGAAGGATCCTTAGGGCAAGCTTTGTTGAGGTCTTTGAAATCGACACATAGGCGCCAGGATTTAACCTTCTTTGGTACCATCACCAGGTTTGCTAGCCAGTCCGGGTGTTTTATTTCTCTGATGAATCCGGCTTCGTAACTTGGCTAGCTCCTCTCCCATAGCTTGTCGTTTAGGTTCGGAAAATGCCGTAGTGTTTGTTTGACCAGTTTATATCCCTTTAAGATATTGAGGCTATGTTCGGCTAGCCTGCATGGGATCCCTCGCATGTCCGAAGGGTGCCAAGCGAACATGTCCCAGTTTTCTCGCAGGAACTCTCGTAGCGTGGCATCGACTGTTGGGTCGAGTTGTGCCCCGATAGATGCTGTCTTGTTGGGGTCTGTTGGATGGACTTGGAATTTGACTATTTCTTCTGCCAGCTTGAAGGATGTGGATTTGGGTCGTTTGTCTAGGATCACGTCGTCCCTGTCCACCGTGGAGCGCAGTGCAGTTAATTCTTCAGCCGCGAGGGCTGCAGATAATGCCTCAATGGCAAGGGATGCGGTTTTATTTTCGGCGTGGAGTGCTATGTCCGGATCACTGGCGAGAGTGATTGTGCTGTTGGTCCCGGGCATCTTAAGCTTCATGTACCAGTAACGAGTTATAGCTTGGAAGCGTGTAAATGCATCTCTCCCTAAGAGGGCGTGATATCCGCTGTCGAAAGGGGCCACTTGGAAGGTTATCTCTTCAGACCGATAATTCTCTAGCGTGCCGAATACTACGTCAAGTGTGATTTTTCCCGCACACCGTGCCTCCCGACTGGGAATGATTCCTCGGAAGGTCGTGCTGCTTTGCTCGATGCGGCTCCTGTCTATTTCCATTTTGTGGAGTGTATCCTCATAGATGAGGTTTAGTACGCCACCGCCATCCATGAGAACTTTGGTGAGCCGAAAGCCGTCCACGATTGGATTGAGGACCAAGGCGGCTGGTGCCCAGACTCTCAATGAAAGCACCAATGTCGGTGTCGAGACCAGCGGATCTCGGGTAGGGGGTCCCGAACTGTGCGTCTAAGGATGATGGTAACACAAGACGGGGAACACAGTGTTTACCCAGGTTCGGGCCCTCTCTATGGAGGTAATACCCTACTTCCTGCTTGATTGATCTTGATGAATATGAGTATTACAAGAGTTGATCTACCATGAGATCGTAATAGCTAAACCCTAGAAGTCTAGCCTGTATGACTATGATTGTATATCTGTCTACGGACCTAGCCCTCTGGTTTATATAGACACCGGAGGGATCTAGGGTTACATAAGGTCGGTTACAGGGAAAGGAATCTTCATATCGCAAGACGCCAAGCTTGCCTTCCACGCCAAGGAGAGTCCCATCCGGACACGGGTAGGGTCTTCGGTCTTCGTATCTTCACAACCCATCAGTCCGGCCCGTGGCTAACAAGTCGGACGCACGAGGACCCCTTAGTCCAGGACTTCCTCACCCGACACAAAGCGAGCTTGGGAACGGAGGTCTGTGGCACCGACCGCCACCGCGATTTCTGGGCGGCGCTCCGGCGTCAGCATCTTGTAGTATGTGATCTTGCGCCGCACCATGGCTTTCCGGCGAACTAGGGGACGCTTGATGTGGGCTAGGGGATCGAAAGGTGGGGGAAGGGGCTGGAGATTAGGTGTGGTTTTACGGCAGTGGCTGGTGTAGGCCGAGCAGCGAAGGTTCTGATGTGAATAGTGGTTCCGATGATGACCAGTCAATCGGTTTTGACTGTACACCGCTCTTATCGCGTTCGCGTTCCATGTCGCTCACCGAATGGAACACGCTTCATCTTGCGTTTTCGCTCACTTGTGGGACCGCAGTTGAGAGCAAACCGACGTCCCTCCCCCTCCCCCGCCCGCGTCATTTATACTACCACTCCCTCCGTTTTATGCGGAGTAAATAAAAACAGAGGGAGTATACTACGAATGAGGATCCCCTGACGTGGCCGAACCCATTGAGTAACTGACATGCGGGGCCTAGCAAGCATGGGGTCCGCCAATAAGTGACCGAAAGGGAGGGTAAGGCAGGGATACCTACGTCAGAGGATCCACTTCCACTACTACTCCTTCCATTTACTATACAGGGCCTAATGCGTTTTTCAAGGCTAACTTTAACCAAATGATAGAGTAATAATATATGACATGCAACTTACACAAAGCGTACGGTCAAATTCGTATGTGAAAGGAGCTTCCAATGATATAATTTTCACATTATACATCTCATGTACTATTAATCTTGTCAATATTTAAATGCGGTTTTGAAAAACGCATTAGAGCATGGTTAATAATGTAGCCAGTCGATGGCTATAAGGAACTGCCATGTCATCTATAGCCATCATCTATTATATGCACTCATACAGTAGTGTGGGCTATAAGATTGGCTATTTCCTGCAAAAAAAATATTAAGGTTGGCTATTGTATTAGTACTTTTTTCCATCTCCTCTCTATCTCTTTCTTCATATTTATTGTATTTAACTAGGAATGCGTATATAGCGAGGCTCTCGCATGAGAGCTCACTCCCCTTACTTTTTCACATCTCTCTCCTCCACATAGGCCCTATATAAATGGAAGGAGGGAGTACTACTATGAGCACTGCATACTCTAGTATAGATGTTGTCAGTACTCCACTAGTACTATTGGACAGGGAGCTTAAAAAGTTACTATTGGACTCGCTATACGTGGCGAAATCCTAGTAGGAAGAGCATGCGCGAGAACAAGCACATTCATCTGGTTGAAAACAAATTGGAAGCCATCGCGAGAACAAATCTAGGAGTACGCACGTATGAATCTAACAATATTGATTGGGCATTGTTGAATGTTGATACTTTTTTGATCAAAGTAGAGATACTTTGACTACACATAAAACTTATATGTAAACTAGAAAGGATAGGAGGGAGTATATTGTACGTTCAAAAACGAAACGAACATTGAATACCCTTTATATATGACTTGCGGATGCTATGATCACCGGTTCAAAATTTTGAATCCGCCTTAGGTATCACACATGCCCCCACTCGTTCTATCTCGATTTCATCTCGGGGTCCGGAGATCGATTGAAAGAGGACTAGGGTGGGTACAATATGTTCGTTTCGCTTATGAACGTACAATATAATCCCTCTGATACCCATAGACCCCCCCCCCCCGTGGGACATTTCTATCATAGAAACAGACCAAACCTTTATCTCCTTGCACGACACACAATTGATCTCTGAACATCAACCGATCTCGTCAACATGTGTCGGGGCATGAACCGAATGGGATGGCAAAACTATGACGCGAAGCGACACGTAGTGGAGGCAAAGTGAAACTTTAAATGAACCATTTGTTTGTATGCATCTCGGAAAAATTACAAAACATTGGAAATACAAGCATGGTCTAGGCCCACATGCGAATGATACTCGGCGGAGTGTTCAAATGAGGCATGCGGGACGATGGACTCAACCGGAGGGCGACATGATCGATGGAGAAGAGGGTTGGAGAGGAATGAGAAATAAGCAAACACCACATGATTATACTTGAACGGCTCAAATAAACAATAAGTTGTCTCGCTTGGCCTACATAGTGAAAGGCGTAATGCACAACGCGGAGCACTGACGCTCGAATATGGCTGGGAAAATAGGGAAACCGACATGTGCGGCACACCTGTCGGGACGACATAGTGCAGACTAGTCCAATGGAGGAGCTGGCCCACGACCTCCTCGCCACCGGCAACCGTTCATGTGGGTCGTGGGGGCCAACAACGTGGCGCAGCTCCAGCACCACCTCCGGACACGGCGACCGCGGTGAGCGACACGCTCATCATCTCTAGACACGGTCGGTTTCAATGTGCCGAGGGTGCGTTAGTGCTGTGGCACGACCAACAGTATGTTTGGTTTGCGCCCAAGGTTGCCCCATCAAAGCATTGGGTAGCAAAAATTTTGGTTGAGGTTTTGGTTGCCCATGATTTGGCCGACATTGGCAAGAAAAACGAACTAGAGTTGGCTAGAGTTCATTGGCATGCCAAAAAAATGGCAACCATCCAAACAAAGACCAATCTTTGGGTCATGACCAAAATTTTGGTAAGGTGCACTTTGGCCACAATCCAAACACACCCGAACACCCGGCTCGTCGAGGATGCACGGGGCGCCGGGACGCGTCTGCGGAGTGGTGTAGCGCGGCCAACTGCATTCTCAGGACCTGAGACCATGCCGGGTCGTCTTGCTTTTTCAATGACATGCAGGGATCGCATGTCAGCAAAGGGGATCTCCAACGTTGCCTCGACCACAACTGACTACCCTAGCACACCAAAAACCCTCGTCCCTCGCGTCGTCGCGCAGTGCATTCCCAGCCGGCGCCAGCTGCCCGCATTCATGTCGTCCGTCCGTATGTCGTCGTTAAGAGGCTCGGTGCCTGAGGAACCAACTCCAGTGACTTAATGACGCACCAGGACGCTTGGCCTCACCGGAATGCGCTACTTTAAGCGACAATGCCCAGCTAACCTCCACACCATAGCGCATCGTCCTCCTACCTGGCACCACATCCACCATGACCGCAAGCGCGAACGCTCTGCGGGAGAGCTTGTCTTCGGGGATGAAGCTCGAGGTCGCCGCCATCGCTCAAGTCACCTCTCGCGACGCAATAGCGGCGTAGCCGGACGCGGACGCGACCGCACAAGGGGTGGCCACGCTGGCGGCCGATGACGGGAGCACCGTCAGCCACGCGTCCTACTTGCCGCCGTCCATCGTCCGGCACCGCCGAGGTCGGGGACTCCTCGAGGATGAGTAGGGCATGGGAGGTGGCAGGGCATGGTGTGCCAACTGGCCGGTCCGTATCCCGTGTTCTACTCTTCCTCGCCGTAGACCGCACCTTCACTTCACGGGTCTTGAACCCCGCCCCCGTACATAGAGATCGCAGATGGAGGACGTCGGTCGCTGCCGTAGAATAGGTTTAGGGTCAGGTTTCTTTTATTTTTATGTCCTATAAAAGTTCGAAATGTAATGAAAATCTGCCATGTTTGCATTAATCTCGGCCGGTGTATATGAACTTTCACAATAATATAGTATATTGTAGGAGTACTAGCAAGATGCCCGTGCGTTGCACGGAGGATCAAGATCTTGTGGGAGAAAAGGATGAACGAGGGAAGGGCTTATCTGCAATTGTGGAGAGGAGTGCGGGTAAATTGTCATAGTTTCCTTCCTATCCGTTAGATATAGATCGGACGGCCTATATTGCAGGATGACAGGCACACCATCATCACCAACTCTGCTTTTTATTGAACTGAGACAAAGCTAACATGCGAAGTAAAATAAACACATAGGGTCTATACATACACAATTTATCTTAGGCACTCCAATAGTACGTCCACTACACATTCACGCATTTCACATCTTTCTACATCTACGGGAACCTACGAAAGGGTTAACGTAAATTGCCTCTCTCTCTCCTGCCCTGATTTTCATGGTGGTGGGCCCCTCCCTGCCCCCAATCTACAATCAACAGCTCACATGCTTCACATTACGTTAATTACGTAACTAGGATTACGTAGATGTAGCATTACTCATCCTAAAAAACCCAACTAAGCCAACCTCCCAGCATATCGCGCGGGAAAAGACCCGGCCGCGCCGTTTTAGTCGGGATTACCGGATTACTAGTAGTAGTATCGATGGATCGCGCGAAGCAACAAGTTTTTTTAGGGGCGAAGCACCTAGTTTAAAAGGAAAAAAGGTGGTACACTCACAGCACCCCTGTCGCGGTCGCATTGCACCCCAGACACGTTCGGTCCTGCACACGGCTCATGCAAACGGAACGTGCTTCGGCTTGCCTCTTCACTGACACGTGGGACTGCACTTGGAGAAACCGACCATGCGCCAAACTCCCCCCGCCCACCGCGCGAAAATCCTCCCCCCACCCAAAAATTCCCCCCAAATCCTAGATTCAACCGCCCTTCGGTCAACTCGCCAATAATATTCCCCAAACCCCCGTCCACCCCGTCCCCTCCACTCCATTCACTCCGCCAAAGCCGCCCTCCCCGCCGTGCCGATACGTCGGCGCCGCGGTTCGTCGAGGGGACGCACGGCGATCCTCTCGCTCCCACAGTACGCTCTCATAGACTGCTGTCCTCTAGCCGCGCCGCCACCGCTGGCGACGTTCTTGTGGAGGCGCACGGCAGTCAGCGCCACCACCACAGGCGATGTTCGTGTGGAGACGCACGGCGGTCAGATTCTCCCACGGTACGCGCATTCTAGACTGAGGCCCTGTGCATGTCGGTGTAGCGCTGAATGTTAGCTGATAGATGTTGTTAATCTCACTGTTTGCCGAAGTAGTTTACAGTCAATATGCTCTGCTTAAGAAGCTTCCGTGCCATGTTCTGCACTCAATCTGCTTAGCTGAGATGGCATGCCAAGGCCGATTAGTTGCTAAAATATCCTGCCATTTATTTATTGTGACATAGATTGCCATGGTCTAGTAGCCAATCTGTTATGTGAAATAGCTCTACACCGTTTTATACTCGATCTTTGTTGCTGCGATGGCCTTCGATAGTTTGATGGATGTGTGCTCGGCCTCATTGACTGCTGAAACAGCCTGCCATAATTTAGCACTCAAATCTATTTGCTGAATTAGCTTTACATATATTTCGTTACTTAGATCTGCTCGTCCAAATACCTTGCCATAGCTTTAGACATCGACCTAGGTATTTTTTTCTGGACTTCATTAAAAGCATATATGTTTTTCCTGTAATATCTAGTAGAAGAACTAATTTGTATGTCTAACAGATGGATAGGACTTGGATAACTTCTGCTCGAAGATTCTCCGCTGCATATGTCGAGGGGGTTGAAAACTTATTGAACTTTATCAGAGCTGAGTACGGTGGTCCGAAATCAGATGTGCTCTGCCCGTGTAGCAGTTGTATGAATTCAGTTACAAGACCCCAGTCAACTGTGCAAAATCATCTACACTTGTATGGGATGTCGGTCACATATACTAGGTGGGTTCATCATGGTGAAGCTGTCAACGTCAATGTTATTGACTACATGGAAGCAGCAGATCACCATCTTGATCTGCCTGATGCTCAGGTGGAAGAGGAGGAGGAGGAGATGGTGGCGGAGCCAGTGAGTTTGACCAACATTCAAACAATGCTATGAAATGCTCGTGCATTCCGTGAACTTTCACCTGCAGAAGAAAAATGGTGGGCCCGCATGTTGGAACAATGCAACGTGGCTGTCACCCCAGGAAATAAGCTGTCAGTATTCTCAGCTATGGTCACCTTTCTTCAGGTCAAGACATCTGAGCGGATGACCAACAAATCATTCGATGCGATATTGGCTGCTTTCCGCAAAGCATTCCCAGATGCGTCTGAGCTACCCCACACCTACAGTAAAATGAAGAATTTCCTTCGTGCAGTTGGAATTGGATATGATATGATCCATGTTTGTAAGAATAATTGTGTTCTGTTCCAGAAGGATTATGCCAACTTAAGTGAATGCCCGAAATGCAAATCATCAAGATGGAAAGATGGCGATGCTCTGAACAGGATTCCTCATAATGTTCTGAGACATTTTCCAATTACACCAAGATTGCAGAGGTTGTTTCATGATGCTAAAACAAGAGAGGATGTATTGTGGCATTCTAGGAACCAGGAGTACAGAGATCAGAATGTAATGAGTGAGGGAGTCCTGGACTAAGGGGTCCTCGGGCGTCCGACCTGTTAGCCACGGGCCGGACTGATGGGCTGTGAAGATACGAAGACCGAAGACTCTACCCGTGTCCGGATGGGACTCTCCTTGGCGTGGAAGGCAAGCTTGGCGTCCGTGATATGAAGATTCCTTTCCCTTTAAACGACCTTATGTAACCCTAGATCCCTCCGGTGTCTATATAAACCGAAGGGCTAAGTTCGTAGACAGATATACAATCATAGTCATATAGGCTAGACTTCTAGGGTTTAGCTATTACGATATCGTGGTAGATCAACTCTTGAAATACTCATATTCATCAAGATCAATCAAGCAGGAAGTAGGGTATTACCTCCATAGAGAGGGCCCGAACCTGGGTAAACATTGTGTCCCCCGTCTCCTGTTTCCATCATCCTTAGACGCACAGTTCGGGACCCCCTACCCGAGATCTGCCGGTTTTGACACCGACATTGGTGCTTTTCATTGAGAGTTCCACTATGCCGTCGTCGAAAGGGTCGATGGCTCGCCTTGTTGTCAAGGAAAATATCACCTCCGGAGGAGCCCTGGCCCCAGGCCAAACCCTCCGGCTGGGCGGCTTCATCATGGCCGCCAGTCCGGCCCTTAGGCCGACGATGACCTCTCGAGTCATCGAAAATCGCCTCCGCGCTGATCCCGAGTACTCCACTCGGATGGATCCGACAGAGTTATCGTCTTTAAACGAACTCCTAGATCGCATTGCCGCCTTGGGGGTCGCTACAGACTACGATCGGATTGGGCTTAAACACGATCAGAGAGAAATTAAAACTCCGCCGATCATGCACCAGATAGTGGTAGTCGAGGAACATGACAACTCTTCCTCTATATTGAGGATGAATTATGTTCGGATCACCGATCTCGAAGAGCCGGACCCTCTCCGACAGAAAGACATGCCTAGTCCTCCGAAAATAGAGTCGGACGACAAACCTAAAAAATCAGTCGATATCCCGGAGCCCAAACTGTCAAGTCACATCAAACTCCGGATCCAAAATTGGGTCAGGGTTCGGACTTAAATCCACCCACCCACCCAGATTTGAGCGCTCTCATGAGCATACAATAGCAGTCTCAGGAAATGGTCCACCACTTCTGGGCCAGATTCCTCCTTGTTAAAAACAAGATTAAAGACTGCCGCGACAAAGACGCGATCTCAGCGTTCCGCAACAATTGCATGGACGAAGGAATCTTCAACGCCATCAACTGCCATCGAATATTACAATTCGCTGACTTGGCAACTATCGTACAGAAGTACAGCGCAATGGAAAGCGCCTGGAAAACCCAGGCAGCCCACTAGGAACCATCGGTCCCCACCCAAACTCTCATTCAGGCGAAAAGGGCGCACCCCCGTGGCACGCCCGGCCCAATAGTAAAGAAATATAAGCCCATTACAGGGCGCGGAACCGTTCTGGAAGGATGGCTCGATGGGCCATGCAAAATATACACAACACCGGATAACTTACCAACCCATAGCATTAGAGCATGTTGGATACTCCGGCAAGTGGCCAAGAGCGGCGAGGATATCCTCACCAAGAATACCCCAGAACAACACCCCCCAGAGGACGGCAACCTTGAAGTATTGACGGTCTTCGAGACATTTGCTTCAAACAATAGGCGCAAAAGAGCACTCCGTGAACTCGCCGAAGCCTGCCAAATCTCAGCAATAAACCCTTGGAACGACACGGCTATAACTTTAAATGACAGTGACGAACAAAAATATAGGACAGTCCGGGCACCAGCCGCCTTGGTCCTGAATCCAATCGTGGACGGCTTTCGGCTCACCAAAGTTCTCATGGATGGCGGTAGCATACTAAACCTCATCTATGAGGATACACTCCACAAAATGGAAATAGACAGGAGCCGCATCGAGCAAAGCAGCACGACCTTCCGAGGAATCATTCCCAGTCAGGAGGCGCGGTGTGCAGGAAAAATCACACATGACGTAGTATTCAGCAAGCTGGAGAATTATCGGTCCGAAGAGATAACCTTCCAAGTGGCCCCTTTCAACAGCGAATATCACGCCCTCTTAGGGCGAGATGCATTTACACGCTTCCAAGCTATAACTCATTACGGGTACATGAAGCTTAATATGCCCGGGCCCAACGGCACAATCACTCTCACCAGTGATACGGACATAGCACTCCGCGCTGAAAATAGAACTGCATCCCTCGCCATTGAGGCATTATCTGCAGCCCTCGCGGCTGAAGAATTAACCGCACTGCGCTCCACGATGGACAGGGACAATGTCACCCTAGACAAATGACCCAAATCCACCTCCTTCAAGCGGGCAGAAGAAATAGTCAAATTCCAAGTCCATCCAACAGACCCCAACAAGACAGCATCTATCGGGGCACAACTCGACCCAAGAGTCGATGCCGTGCTACGAGAGTTCCTGCGAGAAAACTGGGACATATTCGCTTGGCACCCTTCGGACATGCTAGGAATCCCACGCAGGCTAGCTGCACACAGCCTCAATATCTTAAAGGGATATAAACCGATCAAACAAACACTACGGCGTTTTTCCGAACCTAAACGACAAGCTATGGGAGAGAAGCTAGCCAAGTTACTTGAAGCCGGATTCATCAGAGAAATAAAACAACGACACAACGGCCGGACTGGAAGAAATAAAAAG
Organism: Triticum aestivum; assembly: GCF_018294505.1. Classification (NCBI taxonomy): domain Eukaryota; kingdom Viridiplantae; phylum Streptophyta; class Magnoliopsida; order Poales; family Poaceae; genus Triticum; species Triticum aestivum. The sequence continues at coordinate 57,745,724 of NC_057796.1, forward strand.
CTCTTCTAGCGAGCAACCCAATCCTGGCCACGCCAAACGTCGGCGATCCCATGCTATTATACATATCGGCAACACACCAGGTGGTGAGCGCCGTGCTCGTCGTTGAGCAAGAGGAGGACGGACATAAGTTCCCGCTTCAGAAGCCGGTATACTACGTATCCACTATTCTCACGCCATGCAAATCCAGGTACCCCCATTATCAAAAGATAGCATACGCGATCTTCATGGCATCCCCGAAGCTGCGACACTATTTCCAAGAGTGTTCGATCACGGTGGCTTCAGAAATACCACTCAATGATATAATAAACAACCGCGATGCTATGGGCCGGATTGCCAAATGGACCATTGAGCTCCTTCCATTTGACATAGCATATAAACCGCGTTGAGCCATTAAATCCCAAGTACTGGCGGACTTCGTCGCTGAATGGACAAAGGCCGAACTCCCTAAAGAGTACGTCACATACTCCAACTGGGTCATGTATTTCGATGGCTCCAAAATGCTGGCAGGATTAAGAGCGGGCGTCGTTTTAACGTCCCCCACGGGAGACGTAGTCCAGTACACAGTCCAAATATTATACACAGACTCCAACAATGCAGCTAAATACGAGGCCTTATTGCATGGTCTTCGGATGACCGTCTCCATGGGCATAGAACGCCTGGAGGTGCGCGGGGACTCAAACCTCGCAATATCTCAACTAAATGGAGATTTTGACGCCAAAGATCCGAAGATGGCGGCTTATCGCAATGTCGTCCTTAAAATGTCGGCTCGGTTCGAGGGGCTCGAGTTTCAACATGTGGCTCAAGAAAGTAATCAAGCGGCGGACGTCCTCGCTCGCATCGGCGCCAAGCGCGACCCCGTCCCACCTAATATTTTTCTGGAAAGGCTTTTCAAGCTATCCGTCGTGTGGCAAGGGGAGAGCGGCAACACTAGTCCGGATCCGAACACAACCCCAGATTCCGAGCACTCCGATATCATCGGGGGATCATCCACCGAAATAACACCGTCGGCCCATCCCATTATGGCAGTCATTCCCCCATGCACCGAACCCTTCTTGGCCTACCTTAATAGGAGGGAACTCCCCGGGGATCAGAATGAGGCCCGCCACATTGTCCGGCGTTCGAAGGCCTACAAGGTCCACGACGGAGAGCTCTATAAGAAAAGCGCTACTGGAGTCCTTCAAAGATGTATCTCCAAGGAGGAGGGGTGGCAGCTCTTGGCTGAAATTCACGCCGGTCTCGGCGGTCACCACGCCGCAGCTCGGACCCTTGTTAGCAAGGCCTTCTGTATAGGTTTTTACTGGCCGACGGCCCGAGCAGACGCACAGGACCTTGTTCAGCGTTGCGTCGGATGCCAGCTTTTCGCCAACCAGAACCATATGCCACCCACTGCTCTACAAACAATCCCCATCACTTGGCCTTTTGCGGTCTGGGGGCTTGATATGGTCAGAGCCCTTAAAGGAGGAAGCCATAAGGAAAAATATCTGCTGGTCATGGTGGATAAATTCACTAAGTGGATAGAGGCCAAACCAGTTAAAACGGCCGAAGCCGGACTAGTGATAGACTTTATATCCGGCAATGTACACCGTTATGGTGTTCCACACAGCATCATCACCGATAATGGCTCCAATTTGACAGCCGATGAGGTGAAAAATTGGTGCGCTAATCTGGGCATTAAGCTCGATTACGCCTCCGTCTATCACCCACAAACAAACGGTCAAGTCGAACGGGCCAATGGTTTTATTATGAGCGGCATCAAACCTAGACTGGTGCGGTCTCTGAAGGAATCAGACAAGCACTGGGTCGAGGAGCTCGACTCCGTACTCTAGGGGCTGCGGACCACGCCCAATCGCACTATCGGATACACACCTTTCTTCATGGTTTACGGCGCAGAGGCTGTGTTACCCTGCGACATCATTCATGACTCACCTCGAGTACGCATGTATGAAGAGAGAGGCCAAGCTCGATTGGCAGGATAGCCTAGACGCCCTGGAGGAAGAGCGCGACGTCGCGAAAGCCTGTTCTGCATTTTATCAACAAGAGGCTCGCAGATACCAATGCAGAGAAGTACGGGCCAAGACTTATAATGTTGGCGAACTCGTTCTACGCTTGCCGGAGAAGAAAAAGGAGAAACTCAAGCCCAAATGGGAGGGTCCCATCATCATCGACGAAGTTCTCACCGGAGGAGCATACCGCCTGCATGATGCGTCAGATAACCGCCTAGAGCCGAACCCTTGGAACGCGGCTAGACTCAGAAGATTCTATGCCTAGCGCCGAACTCTTTGTTCATCTCCTTCTCCCTATTGTTCCATCACTTTTTCCTCTATTTTCGCTTTTTCCGTTTTTTCAGCCTTAAAGCTTTTCGTGCGGCTCAACCACGCACCCAGGACGCACACATGACATCCACTATACCAGGGGGCTTCTTCGATAGAAGCTTGTTAATGTTATTTTTTGAGCATCAAGCTCATCACATATGCGCGTTTTCCCCGTATGTACCTTTTCTTCACCATTATATGCATCGATATGACTTAAGTTTTGGCTAAGCTGGGTTGCCTGGCTCCTGTGCTTATGCCCTACGTTCCTATTAGTTTGGCTAGGGAATAAAGGGAGCACCTCTGTGATTGTTACTGCCGGGTCATCCGGATGTGTACCTCAGACTGGGTGAAGCCGAAAGCTAGCGTTCTTAAGGGAATATTCGCTCGGTGGATTAAAGATAATTTTGCATTCACCCCATTGTGAACCCCTAGATGTTACTTATACTGCGATTGTCACAATTACAGTTCGGACATGCATTTTTACGCATGCACACCCAGGGAAAGGAACCCCTAATGGAACTATTCTCTCGGGAAGATGTTTCTTACAATCATAATGTAATATAACATAACTAGCCAGATACAACTTGTCTTTTCAAGCAACAATGACCCGTACGCCTGGTTTCCGCGCATACCCCGGTCTATTTTACCGCTTAGGTATTCGGAAACACTCTGCACCTTCGGGCCCAGAGGTCGAAGCGAAAAGGTCTGCCATGACAATCGTTTTACAATTCAGCTAGAAAGGGAAGTACATAGTCACTTGGACTCAAAAATTTCCTTCTCTATACCGTCCAGCAGGCTGTCTAACTTACAATCCTGCTGGGAATACTTGGCGGCTACTTTTACTTGTTTATATACCAAATTAACGGGAACTTCTTTCCCATCTGACCCTAGAGGTCCAACTCGAGCCATATGATTTGGATCAAGCTTTGTATACCGTGTTTTCACCATGGCCCAGGCTTCTCGTGCACCTTCCCGACAGGCCGATATCTTCCACAATCAAAAGCGCCGTCGTGCTCCTTGAATAGTTCTGGGAGCTCCTCCATCTTTCCTGGAGGGGAGGCAGATGGCCACAAGGCCTTGGCAATGCTTCGCATCGCCTGCCGAACCTGCTCATGCATGTGCGACAGCTCTTGTAGTAGTCGCCCGAGAATCCGGACATCTCCTCTTCGGGACGACCGGTCAGCATACCTGCAGACATAACTCTGTCAGTCCCTTTTATCTCTGAATTATTCGAAGGTAAGTTCGACCACATACTGAATATGCCGCCTAGCAGCCTTTTATTTTCCTTCACGGAATCAGCCAGCTGGTCCCGTACATCCTTCAGTTCTTCGCCCAGCTGGGCTGGGCATCCTGCAGCTTGTTTTTCTCATCTCTGACTCGGGTCAGAACACGCTCACCTGTGGCCTGTAGTCTTTTCGCCTCTTTCTCGCCCGATTGAGCGGCTTTCAATTTTTCCTCCAGTTGATCTGACGATCCTGTTAGGAGATAAGCAATAGTATAAACACAAGCTGGTATATAATTATTGTTTCTCGATGGAGGGAAATATTACAAGAGGACGCCTTCCTAGAATTCTCCAGTTCGGCGGTAACAGCTGTTAGCTATGTCGGACACTTTTCTAGCTCTTGGGCTAGCAGGTCTTTCTTCTTCGTAAGAACCTGGTTATACAACTATCCTTAAATCATTTGTACCAACTGCTTCAAGTCTCGGGGGCTAGTGGCATATGGTTATCATATTCGGACAAAGTAAACTTACTTGCACATCTTTAAAATGTCGAGCCGTGGCTCTGTTAAGCCCGTCTCGAGCAGCTCGGATGTATGCATCAGCCGAGCTGAAGGTATTAAACGCCTCTTCTGAGAAGCTGGGGTCTCGTAGAACGCCCCTTCAGCGCTGCTGATTCATGGCATTCCCCACTTCCGAGTTGGTAACAGATACATCATCCGAATCCTCGGCTGGAGGACAATCCGGTGTCACCCCCGTTTTGGCCCCCGTCTTTACGGCAGGGTTTGGATCCTGGCTGGGGGGAGTATGACCGGCCGGACCCCCGGACACAGTCCGGCACACTCTTCTCTTGATATAGGACAAACATAGAAGTCAAAATTGGATGAGACTACTGAAGAACGTATTCGCAAATCCATACCTCTTCGATGAAGGCTCGGCCGTATCTTCGTTTGCCTTCCTCTTCGAAGGCTTGTCCGGCACGGGAGCTGTTCTCTTTAGAGACGCCCCTGGGGCGGCACGGTGCACCGAATACCTCCCGTTTTGAGCACAGGATGGTGCGGTGGGTGATGCAGAATGAGAGAACTCTTTCAGATGAGATGTCTCTGGGTTACTTACGTGTGAGGCAGGAAGGAGACTGGGATAATCGGCAAGGATGGCCACTTCTGTGCCGTCGTAGCTCGCCTGGTAAAACATCCCGTCCTCAAGCACCATGAATATGTCCGGATCCTCTTTGAATCCGGGGTCAAGGTCCCGATTGTGGCCCTCGGGCGGCGGGGCGGGGCTGTGAAGCCCTTCGGAAATCTTTCACCAGTGCTGTCATAAATGGACGGATTAATGTTCATTGAAAGTAGCTCAGGGAGTGGATTGCGTAAAGCAGAGGAGTTGGGGCTTACCCAGCTAGGAGGATTGTACATAGAAAACCCATCTCTGCGCTTGATACGCAGAAATTCCTCTTCCCCCCCTTTGAACAGTTCGGCCAATATTTTGGCCAGAGGGACGGGGGTGTCCGGACCCTTCCTGCTGCAGCTGGAGGCGTCATCCTCCCCATTGTAGTGCCACATGGGAAGCCCCCTGTATTGGAGTGGCTAAACTCCCCGTACTATGGAGGTCTCCATCACTTCAACTATTGATAATCCGGATTGAGCGAGTGTGCTTATCTTGCTCATGAGTTGACGAAATCCGCACTGTCTTCTTCCTCGAGGCTCCGAGGGCGCCAGCTGTGGCGTTTCTTCAAAGGAATGCTTGTGAACTCGGGAAGTCCCCTCCGAACAGGGTCTGGAAGTGCGACGTCATCAATATAGAACCATTCGGAAGGCCACTCTTCGGATGCCTTCTTTGGTGTGTCGGATAGGTATCTGGTCTCGGCAATGTGCCATATTTCGGCTCCGCCCACTTCAAATATTGATCCCTCATGGTTGCGCGGAACGAGACAGAATAGCTTTCTCCACAATTCAAAATGGGTCTCATAACCCAGGAATAGCTCGCAAAGGGCGACGTAACCCGCGATATGTAGGAGGCCATAGTACTCCAGAAGCCCTCGGACGAACGGGTGAATTGGATATCCGACACCTCTTAGCAGATAAGGGACGAAGCACACTCGTTCCCCTGGATGGATTTGGGAAATTTTCAGCCTGGGACCCGCCATTGAAGAAGGTCAATCCAGCTCGAACAGGGACCAAATCCGTAGTGGCAAGAAATCCCTGTGTTTGGAGCTTCTCCAGCTGACCATGGGACACGAAGCACCCCTCCCACTCGCCTTTTTCTGGGCCACAGGGACGAGAGGAGGAGCTGGGAGCGCTAGCCATGATGAGGGTGGTCTTTCCTAGCAATCTCTGAGGATATTTTCGCGGGGTGCCGAATGGATCTGAGATCAAATCTCTTTAAATAGATGCTCTTCCTCGCATGGCCAGGGTGTTAAGTGCAAAAATGCCATGACCTCTCGCATTCTCTTGACACGTGGTGGCTGAAGTTGTTGATACACAGAAGCCAAGGGGTACGACATTAAATGGAAGGCCGAATATATCACTTTGAGGTCATCGGAGGCGGAACCCGGCTTGCAATGTCGAAGTCAATCTGCGCGCTGAACACCTCGTCATTGAAGCCTGATTCGGGGGGCTACTAAGCGAGTCCTGGACTAAGGGGTCCTTGGGCGTCCGACCTGTTAGCCACGGGCCGGACTGATGGGCTATGAAGATACGAAGACCGAATACCCTACTTGTGTCCGGATGGGACTCTCCTTGGCGTGGAAGGCAAGCTTGGCATCTGCGATATGAAGATTCCTTTCCCTATAACCGACCTTATGTAACCCTAGATCCCTCCAGTGTCTATATAAACCAGACGGCTAGGTCCGTAGACAGATATACAATCATAGTCATACAGGCTAGACTTCTAGGGTTTAGCTATTACGATCTTGTGGTAGATCAACTCTTGTAATACTCATATTCATCAAGATCAATCAAGCAGGAAGTAGGGTATTACCTCCATAGAGAGGGCCCGAACCTGGGTAAACATTGTGTCCCCCGTCTCCTGTTATCATCATCCTTAGACGCACAGTTCGGGACCCCCTACCCGAGATCCGCCGGTTTTGACACCGACAATGAGCCATCCATCACATGATAGTGAGTGGAAAAGCTTCAATCAGAAACACAAAAAGTTTGCTCTGACTCGAGAAACATTAGACTTGGCTTAGCTTCCGATGGATTTAACCCATTTGTCCACCAGAGCGCCACATATAGCATGTGGCCTGTGCTTGTTACCCCTTACAACATGCCTCCAAATGTCTACACCAAAGAATCAAACTACATGATGGCCTTGCTCATCCCAGGTCCAAAGTCCTGGAAAGGATTTTGATTTGTTCATGGAGCCTCTTGTGGAGGAACTTCAACAGCTATGGGGGGTGTTCTCACTCGATACCTATATAGCAGCCCACCAGTTGATTTCTTTCTGCGTGCTGTTATAATTTTGTGCATCCATGATTATCCGGCTTTGGGCACTATGTCAGGGTGAACGACACATGGTTACAATGCATGTGTTCGCTGTGACAGGAATCCACTGTCATACGCAATACTTAGCAAGATCTATTACATTGGACACCGCCGTTTCCTCGCCAAGGACAAGCTGCATCCTAGAAAATACCGAAGACATGTGTTCAATGCAAAGCATGAAAACCGTGATGCACCAAAGAGGCTCACCGCCGATGAGTTGCAAGTGGAATTAGAGAAGGTCAGACATATTACACCAGGAAACCATCCTGGTAATGGTAGCGGCAAAAGGAAGCGTGGCAGGGCAGAAGAGAGATTATTGTTTACCCGCAGGTCCACTTTGTGGGACTTGAAGTATTGGAAAGATTTGGATCTGCGGCATAATCTTGATGTGATGCATATCGAGAAAAATATATGTGACACCATTATCGGCACACTTCTTAATATTGAAGGCAAGACGAAAGATACCTTAAAATCTAGGATTGATTTGACACACCTGGGTATCAGACAGGATTTGCAGGTGCAAGATGAAGGTAAACCACGGGATATGGCACCAGCTGTGTACGTCCTGGACAAGGTAAAAAGAAAATAATTCTGCGAGGTCCTGTCACGTGTGAGATTCCCACATGGATTTGCTTCCAACCCTGAAAGGAGAGTCAGTGCAGATGGAAACAAGTTACAAGAGTTGAAAACTCATGACTGCCACGTCCTACTTCAAAGGGTTTTACCCGTTATCCTTAGAGGATTGGGCCACCCTGACTTATAAAGAGCAGTTGCAGAGTTGGGACAATTCTTCAGGGAACTCTGCAGTTGAAATATCAGGATATATGCTTTGGAGCGTCTTAGAGACAAGATACCAACTATCCTATGTGACCTTGAGAAGATACATCCTCCAGCCTTCTTTGATGTGATGGTGCATTTGGCTGTTCATCTACCTGATGAGGCACTACTTAGAGGTCTAGTACAGTATGGCTGGATGTACCCTATTGAAAGACGGCTAGGCACTTTCAAGGGCTATGTTAGGAACAGAGCTAGACCCGAGGGTTCCATTGCAGAGGCCTACATTGCTACAAAAGCGTTGACATTCTGCTCAAAATACATTGAAACAGTTGATCAGCTTAGCAAAGAGGTGGGTGAAGACAATCCCGGGCTCAATGTTTTCGATTATTCTATTCGAGTTACAGGGAAGAGTCGACAAGAGGACAAACCTAAAGATTTGAACAAAATGGTTTGGAATGTGTTGAATAACTGTCCTGAGATACTACCTTAAATCAAGTAAGTGCTAAGTACTGCAGCTTATACATTGTAATCTACTAAACTTGTAGCACATTCTTATATATTTAGATGTTTGATGCGATCACTATGTTGTGCAGCATCTACAAAAAGGAGTTACTGCCGCAAAATCCAAGAAACATTGACAAACTGGTTATGGCAGGATTTGCGAAATGGTTCAAGAGCCATGTAAGCTTTTGAATAGCATTGTCAGTTTTTTTAATATATTGAGTACATAAGATGATCAGCTTGTCTATTTTCTAACCATAGGTTAGGAAGATGCGGGAGGATGGGCAGGCAGTTGATGATTCCCTTTACTCACTAGCAATGGGTCCTGATACTCGGGTAAGACATTATGAATCTTGCGTTGTTGGAGATGTGTGCTACAACACCCTTGCACGAGACGAAGGCATGAAGACACAAAACAGTGCCATCATGAGCACGAATATGTATGACAAAGAGACAACTGAAATGTATGCTAACATAATAGACATTGTTCAGTTGCAGTATATCTCTAGTTTCGAGGACCATCGGTGTGTGGTTTTGTTGTGCTGTCGTTGGTATAACCTGTTTTCCAGGATCGCAAAACCCAGAGCTGATGATTATTTCAAATCCATCAATGTCAAGGCGGCGTACCAGACCAACGAACCTTTTATTTTGGCAAATCAAGCAACACAGATATTTTTCTTGGAAGACACATTTGCACGTAGCGATGACTGGAGAGTATTGCAAAGGTTTGAGCAGAGGAATTCGTTTAATGAAGTTGCACAACAAGATGATGCTTACACTGCTCCTGATGTACAAGATAACACAGATGTTCCTAATATCTTTGAGAATCATCACGTGAATGACGCTGGCTAAAAGATTGCTTGTTGTGATGTGGACATACAAGAGTTGATCAAGAAGAAGCCAACGTTCGAGGACGTTGAGGACGAAGAAGAAGATGACACCATGGGGAATTACGATTCAGACTGATACACATGGCGAAGATGTTGACGCTGCTGCTGCGGATGATGATTACATTGCTTTTGTCATATTTGCCTGTCAGAAGACTTTTTTATCTACTATGTGAAATTGTGTTTGCTATGACAACTGAAACCTGATGAACATGTTGTTTAGTATTTTCGTGTGAGAACATCACTTGTTTTGTATGCTGATTTGTGTTCGGTGATTGTATGGCGACTTAAACATGATGACGTTGTTGTTTAGTTGTACTCATATTTGGCTGTGAAACTTGAATTTGATGACATAGTTTGTTGTTGGACCGCAATTTGCTCGACGTCTTCGAATGAGAACAAAGCTGACCCGATAGGGCCTCTGCTAATTTATTTATTTATTATCAAAAGGGCCTCTGCTATTTATTTATTTATGAGCAAAAGGGGATAGCCCTGATTTCCGTTAATATAAATCATTAGATGTTCACAACACTACGCCCAGCCTGCTACACAGGTTTCATTCATTACTAGTTTCAGCAAAGTGCTCATGGCATAGCCACTGAATGCATCACGAGTGCTACATACACTACAAATAAAGAGATAATCATCCTACAGAGCACATCGATTTTGCCCATTATCTTCACCAGCTCTTTCATCTCCTCATTGCTGTCAATGCCGTTCAGCAGCTGTTGCTTGGCCAGGATCAGAGGAACTGCATCTTTAACCTTCTGCTCTGCATCTTCCTCTTCTGTCGTTCCTTCAGCTACTTGTCCAACACCCCAACCTGTTGGTATTGGGATTCCTCGGCTACCAAATAATCAGCGTAGTTGCACTCCCCCACATCAGCAACTTCCCAGAAATACAAATCACACGAATCTTCCCTTTTCTGCACGAATCAAATTGGAAGATCATCAACCAAACTATTAAAAAAATCAACAACTGAAAGCAGCAGAACAACACTTAAAAATATTATTACCCCATGATTCGGGCATTTGTAGAAGACTCGGCCAGGATTGTGGTTGAGACGCGATGGATGACTCTGCGTGATTTGCAGCAGTGGCACCACACCAACAGCAGCGGGTTGCGATGAGCAACCGCCTGTGGTGCGCGTGCCGGCGGGGGTGTGATGAGACCCACAGGCGATGGTACGGGTGGCGACTTGGCGCATATCTGGTTGTTGTCTGCTGAAGAGCAGGTGGACGAGCAGCCAGCGGACATGGTTGTTGCGGCCAGAGCTTCTGATGCTAGGCAGAGTAAGTACAGAAGAAGAGAAGCGAACGTTGGATATGTCAGTTTGATTACTTGCAGAGTAGCATAGCACCATATATAGTCATAGTCTAGGTTTGGATTCGAACCAGCTACAGGAGCAAGTCTCTCTTTTTCTAAAACTCAGCAACGTTTCTTTACTGGTACACTAGCTTGTTCTGTACGCCTTCTCAAGTCTTTGATTCCTACACCTGACATCTGGGACCCACTGGAAGGGCCTTTGTATTTTGCGAAAAAAAAGTGCCCCCCGCTGACAGTTCGGACCCACCAGCTATCTTCGCACGCAAGGAAGTGATTCCTTATTACGCACAAAAAATGAATACTCCCCCTGCCAGCTTGAACCCAGCATAGTGGGAGGCCGACTTGTGGGCCTACCAAGTTGACGGGGACGGAGGGCTTTGTCAACTTAGTCAATATGAACGATTCTAGCTCCAGTTATCGTACGATGTTCATCCAACGGCCGTAGTGCTTCTTCAACCGCTGGTCTTCTTGCTCCAGCCGCCCAAACCAGCATCAGTCGTGCCGCGTGCTCCTGCCTCCCGTGGCCGGCTGTGATGCCGTGGAGGCCTCACCGCCCCCTACTACTCCCACCGCTGGCCAGGTCATCCCTCTACTCACCCACACCCCCTGTTATTCTGCGTCGACGTCAGCCTCACACCGCAGCCGAACCAGTGAACCCCCGTACTCCTCTCCGCGTGGGCATCCACTACAGCTTCTTCCCCGGCTCCGCGTCGTCCCCTTCCTAGGCCTCGCCGTCGTCCACCGCCTTGGTGCTCTCGGCGCGGCGTGGTCAATATGGTCAATGACCGACTTCCATCGGAAGAGTACTGTACGTGGAGAGGCTGACAGCTGGGTCCACGGCCGCAGCTGGGTCCACGGCCACAGCCCAGTTTTTTTGTGATTTGCCAAGTAAGTCGCTTTGTCAGGCCTGTTGGGCTGCAAATCTTTCAAGACGAGGAGAGCTTCATTCGGCTGGCCGAGAAAATGGCCTATCAGTAATGAGAAATGGGTTGTACATTTTTAAAACACATCAAACTAGCAATTAGTTTCAATTTTATTTTTTTCATTTCGAGATTCTAAATTGGATTGATTTTTATGCGTGGACAATTTGTTGGATTTTATATTGATATACATTTATTTTTTAAATCAGTTTGAATGTGAGTCGAAATTTCGGGATTAAAAACAGTTCGGACCGCACCGAAATATGCAAAATTTCATATAATTTTTTAACCGTGGCCACAATATGGGCTGTAATGCTAACAAAAAGAATATGGGCTCCGAAAAAACCTTAAGAATTAGCAAATGGGCTGTAAATTATTAGAAATAATGGTAGATGGGATGTATGCTGTTTTCCACAGATTTGAGGCTTTCCTAAAAAAAGGTTGACGCACAAGGAGTGACTGTTGGATTTCCATCCAATGGCCGTCGTGCTTCTTCAATCTCTGCTCTTCCTGCTCCAGCCGCTCAAGCAAGCGCCGGCGGGACTGCCTGCTCCCTCCTCCCCGCGGCCGGCTGTGCTGCCGCGCAGGCCTCACCGCCCCACCGTACCCCCGTCGCTGGCCTAGCCATCCCTCTACTCACCCACACCTGTTGTTATTCTCCGGCAATGACAAACGAACCAGTAAACCTCATACAGTCGTACTCCCCTCGCGTGGGAAACAACTGCCGATTCTTCCCTGGCTCCGTGTCGTTCCCTTCCTAGGCCTCGCCGTCGTCTACCGCCCTGGTGCTCTCGGCGCGGCCTGGTCAATGTGGTGAAGGACCGACATGCATCTGAAGTGGACTGTACGTGGAGAGGCTGACAGCTGGATCCATGGCCGCACGCAAGGAAATGCCTCCTTATTACACGCAAAATAATGATTCCTCCACCTGACATCTGGGACCCACCAAAAGGGCCTCTGTATTTCGTGAAAAAAGTTACCGCCACTGACAGCTCGGACCCACCAGCTATATCTTCGCACGCAAGGAAGTGCCTCCTTATTACGCACAAAAAAATGAATACTCCCCCTGCTAGCTGGGACCCAGTATAGTGGGAGGCTGACTCGTGGGCCTACTAAGTTGACGGGGACGGAGGGCTTTGTCAACTTAGTCAATATGCACGATTCTAGCTCCAGTGACCATACGATGTCCATCCAACGGCCGTAGTGCTTCTTCAACCTCTGTTCTTCTTGCTCCAGCCGCCCAAACCAGCGCTGGTCGTGCCTCGTGCTCCTTCCTCCCGTGGCCGGCTGCGAAGCCACAAAGGCCTCACCGCCCCCTACTACTCCCACCGCTAGCCAGGCCATCCCTTCACTCACCCACACCCCCTGTTATTCTGCGGCGATGGCAGCCTCACACCGCAGTGAACTAGTGAATCCTCATACTCCTCTACGCGTGGGCATCCACTCTCGCGTCTTCCCCAGCTCTGCGTCGTCCCCTTCCTAGGCCTCGCCGTCGTCCACCGCCCTGGTGCTCTCGACGCGGCATGGTCAACATGGTCAAGGAACGGCTTCCATCGGACGTGGACTGTACGTGGAGAGGCTGACAGCTGGGTCCACGGCCGCAGCAAGGAAGTGCCTCCTTATTATGCAAAAATAATGTGTCGGTGAGGAACGACACGTATGGGATCACAAGAATCCCTACTACGGTTGCCAGGGCGCAAGGTTGTGAGAAGAGCAGGATTAGCAGTCAGCACAAGGATCGTTTACCAGGTTCGGGCCACGAGGATGCGTAAAACCCTAGTCCTGCTTTGGTAGATGTATTGAGTGTTCTTGAGCCCTTGAACTAGCTATGGTGGCTGTGTAGTTCCAAAGAGCCGAATCCCCCTCCAGTATGCCAAGGGCCTCCTTTTATTGTCGAAAGGGGCTACCACAAGGGCACACAGGAGGGGGAAAGGCATACAGTATTGTGAGCTTATCGCCCGTATTACAGAGCAAGACACATTTAATGTGTCGCTTAGGTGTCCCCTAGCTTTATCGGGGACGGGAGCGAGGCCTGTCCCGTCCGTCACCGCTCCTCCTCGCTTCGACACGCACCCTGACCAGCGATGCATGTGGCACCATGTAGGCAGGCAGGCAGCTGAGGTGGTGCGGTGGAAGGGTCTTCACCAAGATCTACATGCCGCCACGCAGGTGCTTGCTGATTTGGCCTGGGAGCTGCATGTTGCCACGCAGGTGCCAGCCCAGCTGGTTGGGCTGGCAGCTGCATGCAAACGGCAGTGGAAACTTGGCTGGTGCGGCCCTGGCAGTGGCCCCGCTGATGTCCTCGGCAAGGGCCTTGCCGGGGGCCCGGCAAGGGTTTTGCCGTGGCGCGCAGCCGTCCCCGGCAAGGACCTTGCCGGGGGTCTTGTTGCTTTCCTCGGCAAGGATCCCGCCGAGGGTCGCCGTCTTCTGGTCCACATCTGATCTCGTATATCTATGGTCTTGACAAAGATCTGCATGTCACCACAGAGGTGCCTCCCGACCCTTGGCCCAATTGTAGTTGGTTGGATTGGAACCTGTGGGCTCAAGGGTGGTTCCCTCCGTTGGTGTTTGGGCGAGCTGCCCGGCAAGGGTCTTGCTGGGGGAACTTGCTCCGTCCCTCTGCTTCTTTGTGTTCTTGGCCTTGGCGTTGTCTTGATCGTCTAGCGTCGGGCTTCTCTCGGGTCCCCCTGCTCTACTTAGCGTGGCCGTGGGCGTGGCTCCGACTGTCCGTGCACAAGTAAAGGGGTACAAAGGTAAGCCCCTACTTTTGTACACCGACATAATGATTCCTCCACCTGACAGCAGGGACCCACCGGACGGGCAACCTTATTTCGTGAAAAAAAACGTTTCCCCCCGACTGCTGGACCTACCAGCGACATCTTTGCACGCAAGGAACTGCGTCCGGGCAAAAAAATGATTCGCCCCCTGACTGCTGGGACCCGCTAGCTACATCTTCACACGCTAGGATGTTCCTGACAGTCGGGACCCACCTGGTGGAAGCATACGTAGCGTTGTCATTCTGGTCGCCAACGTCTACGTACATACTGGTCGATGTAGAGGCGCACACGTGTCGTAGTAGAGGCGCCCATGTAGCATGTACACGTACGTACAGCGGCAGTGTGCAAGAAAGAAAATACGGCCACGTACGTACATACGGGCTGGGTCTCAAACGCCTACTCGCGCATACGTACGGCCAGGGTGTCACATCCCTAGCTTCTGGCAAAGCACTAGGCTAGCCTCATGAGTGTCATCATGTTTAAATTTTAGTTAAACTTGAAATGGGGATGACAGAAACCCCCAGCACCCCCCTTAATCCAACTAGGGTTTACCGAAATCTTTTTCAATGAAACTGAAATACCCTTCTAAAATGTTCCTCATCTTTGCCTTGGTCTAGAACCCCTGACAAAAATGGTGCACATTTTTCTAGGACACATAAGTTCACTGAATTAAATCATATGCTATTTGTAACATGGCATTTCAATGCTCAATTAATTCTGAACTTAAGTGAGGGCTGTTGGGAATATTCCAACCAGAGCCCACAATTATTTTTAGGATTTTTGGAAACGTTCTGGTATTTTTAATAAATCCCAGAGGTTACAGAGAAATAGAAAAACATTAACACAAGAGAGAGAGAATACCTGGCGCTTACCTGGCCGGCCTCGCACTGTAGCAGCCCACCAGGCCCATCTGCCAGTCGTCCCCCACCTCGCGCCAGAAGGACGCGAGGCATGTGTTCGCCGCACGCCGGCACGAGCCCGTGCCACCTCCTACTTCCGCCGCTTCTGGAGCCAGCCCCGAGTGCCACGCACTCCCCCTCGCCCCCTGCGCCTCTCCTCTCTCCCCCGAACCCCAACCCCTCCTCTGCTCCCCTCTCGCGCGCAACACTGAACGGAGCTCGTCGGCGCTCGCCGTTGCCGTGACCACAGCCTCCGCCGTGCCTAACCGACGCGACCTCGAGCTCCGCCGTCGACCCCTACGCCGTCTCCAGTGAGCCACGCGACGGGAAGAGCCCCGGAGCCCGTCCCCGACGTCTTCTTCCTCCTCAGGTCACCAAGATATCCGGCGACCCTTCGCTGCCCCCAAGGCACCCCCTGCCTCGTATCCGCCTCGGTTGGATCCGCTGTGAGCTCCTTCTTCTTCCCCTGTGCTCGCCCCCTCCGTTCCCGTCCCCTAGCTCCGTCTTCCACCACGGCCGAAGCTCGCCGCCGCCGTGCCTTATCGCCGTCGTGGCCAGAGCCACAGTGGCTTGAAGCCGGGCACACTACCATGCTCCACACCTCACCAGGAGCACGTAGCACACACCAGCGCCACAGTGGCCGAACTCCGGCTGCCGTGGACGTGCTCACCGTCGTTGTTCTCAGCCACCCCACCCCAGCACCTCCCACCACCACTGTTAGTGGCGCGCGTTTGAACGCAACTAACCGCGCTCGAAATGATGCCCCGTGGCTCGTTTCCGAAGCCCTCCGCCGCGTCTGTCGTCGCCGGCGAAGTTGACTCGTTTGACATGGGGTTTGACCCCCCAGGGTCACTGACGTGTGGGCCATGCCCCTGTTTAGTTTAGGTGTTAGATTAGTTAGCGCTAATTAACTTAGTTAATTGACTGACTCACTGACATGTGGGCCCAGGCCCTAAATAACCTAGATTAGTGCTAACGTAACACTAACTAACTCTGTTAGTTAGTTGTTACACTGACATGTGGGTCCCAGCCGTCAAGTTTGACCTGGGCTGGCGCCTTCGACCTGCTGACGTCACCCCAACATTATGCTGACGCAGTTAACCTTTTTCTAGATCTATTCTTATACAGGAAATTCCAGAAAATGCTACAAACTTAAAAAATTCATATAAATTCAACCGTAGCTCAGATAGAAATAATTTATATATGAAAAATTATCATAAAAATCCAATCTATCCATTTGTACCACTTTCATGCATGTCACAGCACTTTAACCTTGCTGTTTAAGTGAAACAAGCTAATGCATTAATATAACTTCATATCATGGGCTTTCATTTGAACCTTTGATTCAAATGGACTCAAACCAACCTGTTTTAGAATGCATTAGCTATACACACCCATATTGCCATGTCATAGCATGCATCATATTGTTGCATATTGCCATGTGATGATTGTGTTCCGATGTGTCTTTCGTGGTAGGTTCTGCCTCCGAGGATACCCACGAATATCCGACTGAAGGGCAGTATCCTACTACCACTCCATCAGGCAAGCAAAAACCCCTTGTTCATTCCGATACAAACCCACTCTCTCGCTCCTGCTCTCTTTTACTACATTAGGACAACAACGATTCATCTGTTACTTGTTGCGGTAGTTGAACCCCTTATCCTCTGCATGACCTGTCATTGCCACAGTAAATAGATGAAACCCACTAGCATGAGTAGGAGTTGTTTGAGCCCTGATGTGCCTACTCATTCATGCTTGTTGCCCTGCCTGCTATTGCTTAGAGTTGTGTCAGGTCTGATTCATCGGGGATGAATCGGAGGTGTGTGAACATGTCCTACTGTGTGTGAGCTAAGTGTGTGAACACGATTTGGTAAAGGTAGCGGTGAGAGGCCATGTAGGAGTACATGGTGGGTTGTCTCATTGCAGCCGTCCTCAGGAACTGAGTTCTGTGTTTGTGATCCATGAACAGCTACTACCACACGTTGGGCCATGAAATATGACTCCGCTCGACTTATTAACCCCCCTTGTCCTCTGTCCGGGAGTTGCAAGTAGTTTCTGGTGTTTGTAGTATGCTGGAGGCCGTGCGCAGTGCTGACCCGAGGGGTGGGCTGTGATGCGGTAGGCACGTGGCACGGTGTACCGAGCGCCCGTTTGGTGTCTCGGGAACCCTGCACACATCGTTTGGGGCAGTGAGAGAAACTCCGGCCGGATCTCCTCGTCGATGGAACCCGAATAGGCGATAAACCTGGACTAGAGACTTGTGTGGTTAGTTAGGTCGTGGTCTACACCCATGTCGGTTTTCGCTTGAAGTCTGCCGAGCACATGTCGTGTGCAGACGCTAAGTGGTGGAAACATGTGTGAAGAAGTACACCCCTGCAGGGTTATAAATGATCTATTTGAATAGCCGCGTCCACGATAATGGACTTCTGGGTTGCCTATAACAGTTCATAGACAAGTGAAAGTGGATACTCTAAAATGCGCAAGATAAGAGTGAGTGCTATGGATGGCGTTCTCGTAGGGAGACGGGAGCGGATCCATAGTGGTGTATTGATATGGTGAATATGTGGACTCGTGTGCGCCACCTCAAAAGAGTTACTTGCAGTCATAGTTTTAGGATAGCCACTGAGTCAAAGCTGGCTTGCTGTAGTCAAACTCCACCACCCCCTTAGTTGATACTGATGCATATGTAGCTAGTTCTGATGTAAGTCTTGCTGGGTACATTTGTACTCACGTTTGCCTATTTTATGTTTTGCAGAGAGATGTCAGTCTCGCTAGTAGTTCCATGTGGACTTCGATGTTTAGCTCGATACCTCAGCTACGATCTTGTGCCCTCGGTAGGATCTGGTAGATAGTCAGGCTTCTCAGCCTTTTCATTTGTAGATGTCTGTACTCAGACATGTTAAGCTTCCGCATGTGCTTTGACTTGTATGCTCTTAATGTTGGGTCATGAGGCCCATGTTTGTATTATCTCGCTCCTCGGAGCCTAATGAATAAATACTTGAGTCCTAGAGTTACGCTGTGATGCCATGTTGTATTTACACATATCGAGCATATTGTGTGTGTGATTGAAATGCTTGGTATGTGTGGGATCCGACAACCTAGTTGTTTATCCTTGGTAGCCTCTCTTATGGGGAAATGTAGTCTTGTGCTTCCATGAGCCATAGTAGTTCGCTACAACCCGGTTCACCGGAGTCCTGCTAGCCCAGCACTACTGCTCCGGAACACTTGACTGGCCGGCATGTGATTCACTTCGTTCCTGTGTCTGTCCCTTCGGGGAAATGTCACGCGGTGACATCCGGAGTCCTGCCTAGCCTGCTACAGCCCGGTTCACCGGAGTCCTGTTAGCCCAGTGCTATAGCCCGAATTCGCACGCTGCTGACCGACATGCTCGATGTTGATTCATGTATGCCTGTCCCTCTAAGTTAGTGCCACTCTAGGTTCACGACTAGTCATGTCGGCCCAGGTTCTCTATCATATGGATGCTAGCGACACTATCATATACGTGAGCCAAAAGGCGCAAACGGTCCCAGGCCATGGTAAGGCGACACCCGTGGGAATACCATGCGTAAGGCCGCAAAGTGATATGAGGTGTTACAGGCTAGATCGGTGTGACCTAGAATCGGGGTCCTGACAGCTTTGGTATCAGAGCCTGATTGCCTGTAGGATTACCAAGCCAAACTGGTCGAAGTTGAGTCTAGAAATGCTTTAGTTATATAAGGGAATTGATTGTGGAAGGGAACATAAGGCTCTTTTTACTCCTTTACCTTATGCCATTCTGATCTGAGTCATCCTCTTCTTTTCTACGTGGTTTAAGAACTAGGCTTCTCATCTTTCTAGCAGGATCACGTGTTGCTAACCCGTAGAATCTTAGGATTGTTGGTTCCAGGCCTCAGTTCAGTTTCTACTACTTTTAGTATGTTGTCAGTTGAACCAGAACCTTGATATGATGTTGTTAAGTGACTATGCAAATCCTCGTGAATGTTTCAAATCTTTTTCTGAGCATTTACAATCGTTATGCTGTCCGAGTCATCCCAGGTTTCTAAACAGTCTGATGCATTTGCAAATCCTTTCCATGTTCCTGATGTCCATTTGGGCCAGATTAATCGCACTAATCGGTGAGTTGAGGTACTCTGTTGCCTCGACATATATGTTGGAGCTATTATTATGACCCTAGGTGTTTTAGGGAGTCACCTAGTAATCTAGCCATGTTTTGTGTTCCCAGTGTGATAATTCTGGCCGCCATTCTCGAAAGCATCCCGTGATGCCATTTAGTAGTACATATTCTATTCCTGGGTTCTTGAACCCGAGATTCACCCTACTTACCTCATGTTGATAGTGTTGCTAGTTCCTTTAGGATATTAGTAACCTTTGCGATAGTCCTCGAGGTTCGTGGTACATCCTTCTTCCAATTACCATGAAGCATTCTTGGCAGGAGTTCTTTTAAACCAAAAGGTCACGACCAGAGTGCTCTTGATGAGTTCTCCGTTCTATATTGTGAATCTGCCAGTTCTACCCCTTTCCGCATGGGTTATCCGGAAGAAATGTTGAGCTTCGCTCGACATACTTATCTATGCATCCACAACTTAGAAAATTGTATGTTCCTTGAGTTGTCCCTCCTTAGTTGTTTCTGACCTTCGTCTATCAATTGGTAGTCGAGGGTATATCATTGCATTCGTTCATCAAAGTCTATTATTCTTGTGGTCCGTCAAGCCGTTCTATTTCAGAATGACTAGGAGAAACAAACTCCAATGTCTCATCCATATCCAGGATTGGGTCAAAGCAGTTGTATTCCGCAAATCAAAATGCAATGCAGCTTTTGGTTCTGTTCTACCCTGAAGTATTACCCACTTTATGTCAGGAACGTCAAGAGAATTGCACCTTCTCTTATGAATGCTAGACGTAGTGATACTTCTCGCCATCACTATTCATTCCTCGGTGTCGTGTTGTCGCAACCGGAATGCCGACAACTGAATCGTGATGTGTGAAATCAATACTCCTAGCAACTGTGTTGCATGGTAGTTAATGGACAATAATCTTATCCTTAGCGTGTTGATTATTGAATCATCACCCTAAGGTTTATGGTGCTACCTAGTCCTTATTTCCGGTGCACTCTTCGATCAATGAGTTAGGATTATTCAATCCTTGCTTATTTGATCATATCGTCTTGCTCTGAAAAGTAAGATTGTTCTCGAGCTTAGTAACATATCGGTGGTTCGTGATGTTCCGAATATCTTCTCGATAGTATTACCAGGTTGTCACCTGACCGTTATGCTGAGTTCGTGATCATGTTGGTTTTCCTCCAAACCACCCATTCTCCAAGAATCTGTGTGGGATACACCCTGAGCTAGTTGGTTAAGCCAAACAACAACTTGGAGAGTTGGAAGATAAAAGCTTGTCTGACTTAGTTCATGTTAAGGGATCTCATTTTGTGTGTGTGTGTGTGTTGAAGAAAGATGATATCTCCATCGATTGATCCTCGTGATCAGCTGTTGGATCTATTGCCTTGTCAAAATTTTGACTTGAGTATGGGCTATCGTCAAGTCAAATCAGAACCAACGATGTTCGTAATGTTGTCTTACTCGTGGTTGATCCCTCGAGCATACACCATTACATCTTTGGTCTGACCAATGCTATCACCGTGTTCACATGATGGTGGAAGTCCAGTGATATGGAAATTCCGATGAGTTGTTGTTGAGCCCATCAGCATCATTTTGTCTCCCCCATGATTCATGTTGAACATCAACCTAGTGTTGAAAATTTTGTAAGCAATGCCTTCGTGTTCCGTTCATGAAGCTTATGCTTGGATGGAAGAAGTGACTTCCTCGAATTCATGTGCATTTCGTGCAAGTTGCCGCCGTGAGTTCGAGAAAGCTTTGTTTTTGTTTACTCGGGAATCATCCCAAATCAGTCATGCATACGTGCGAAGTATTCTATGGTTTGGTAGATTAATTACCTCCACTCCATTCGTATTCCTAGCACACCAAGCCACTGGTTGATTTGTTCAAAGATAATAAGTTCTAAGTGCTAAAACTGAAGGTACCAGACGGATTTGTACAAGATTTCGTTATCCTCGATGATGGTTCCCAACCAGAACTTGGTAGTATTTTTTTATTATAAGACTACTATCTGGTCATGCTTGTCTGGGACAGCGTGTTCACGTGTTGTAGCAAAACCCGTTCATGTTTTGGAGCTTGCTATCGTAGTTCATCTCCCGAGAGTCTCGCAACGTTATCTCGTTGATTTGTGTTGCAACTCTTCCTATCAGACATGTGAGTCTGAAGTATCCTGTTTCTAACCAGATCTGAATCTCAGGCAGATATGATGGTTGGAACACTCCCAACATTTGCATTTTGTTCCCAGCTTGCACCCCATCGTGCCAATTTTCCATGGGATGCCCTTCTCAGCAGTTGCTGTCCAGGATCATCTTCAGAAGTGGTCCTACCATGGGTTCCATCCATTTCCAATGATAAGCAAATCATCCATCACGTTGTCTTCAACAAGGTAGTCCACATCATCCATTCTAGCCTGAGTACGTCGTTCTCTCAAACTCTGTCAAACGATCGTTCGTGAATTGCCTTAGGTTGGTATAGAGAGTTTCAATGATCGATGTATCAAAAGTAATTCTTTTTACCACTTAAGGGAAAAATTCTACCAGTCATCTTCCCAAAAGGTGCCCCGTTTGTTCCGAAGGGCAACCAACTCCTTACTACGTTGACACTGTTCACCACCCTCCTAAGTGTGGAAATTCCGCTACTCATTTAAACCTTGTCATATACTCATTTCCATCATTCTTGATGTGTGTATCGTGTCTCAGCTCAAGAGATGTTATGTCTCACTTCATGAGCTGATCGTCACTTGCTTGATCTTTGAGGAGATCGGTTCCGTAGAATTTCTTTCTGTCATCATCATGTTGGATGAAGTTCTCATAGCATGACATCGAGACAAAGATCGTGATCGAATCAACGTTCTTATGAAGTGCAACCTGGATCGTGAAGATTGTGTTAGTTTGCGTTCCCCCTTCCATCTTACCCTACGCTTGAATCTCAGGACGAGATTCTTTTCTAGTGGGGGTGAGTTGTCACATCCCTAGCTTCTGGCAATGCACTAGGCTAGCCTCATGAGTGTCATCATGTTTAAATTTCAGTTAAACTTGAAATGGGGATGACAGAAACCCCCAGCACCCCCCTTAATCCAACTAGGGTTTACCGAAATCTTTTTCAATGAAACTGAAATGCCCTTCTAAAATGTTCCTCATCTTTGCCTTGGTCTAGAACCCCTGACAAAAATGGTGCACATTTTTCTAGGACACATAAGCTCACTGAATTAAATCATATGCTATTTGCAATTGGGCATTTAAATGATATATAATATTTTAACTGCTCAATTAATTCTGAACTTAAGTGAGGGCTGTTGGGAATATTCCAACCAGAGCCCACAATTATTGTCAGGATTTTTGGAAACGTTTTGGTATTTTTAATAAAGCCCAGAAGTTACAGAGAAATAGAAAAACATTAACAAAAGAGAGAGAGAGAATACCTGGCGCTTACCTGGCCGACCTGGCACTGTAGCAGCCCACCAGGCCCATCTGCCAGTCGTCCCCCACCTCGCGCCAGAAGGACGCGAGGCGTGTGTTCGCCGCACGTCGGCACGCGCCCGTGCCACCTCCTGCTTCCGCCGCTTCTGGAGCCAGCCCCGAGTGCCATGCACTCCCCCTCGCCCCCTGCGCCTCTCCTCTCTCCCCCCGGACCCCAACCCCTCCTCTGCTCCCCTCTCGTGCGCACCACCGAACGGAGCTCGTCGCCGCTCGCCGTTGCCGCGACCACAGCCTCCGCCGTGCCTCTCCGACGCGACCTCGAGCTCCGCCGTCGACCCCTACGCCGTCTCCACCGAGCCACACGACGGGAAGAGCCCCGGAGCCCGTCCCCGACGTCTTCTTCCTCCTCAGGTCACCGAGATCTCCAGCGACCCTGCGCTGCCCCCGAGGGACCCCCGGCCTCGTCTCCGCCTCGGTTGGATCCGCTGTGAGCTCCTTCTGGTTCCCCTGTGCTCGCCCCCTCCGTTCCCGTCCCCTAGCTCCGTCTTCCACAACGGCCGAAGCTCGCCGCCGCTATGCCTTGTCGCCGTCGTGGCCAGAGCCACAGTGGCTCAAAGTCGGGCACACTACCGTGCTCCACACCTCACCAGGAGCACGTAGCACACACCAGCCTCCCCTAGTGCCCTGCATCGCCTAACCCGCCGTTGGCCGAACTCCGGCTGCCGTGGACGTGCTCACCGTCGTCGTTCTCGGCCACCCCAGCACCTCCCACCACCACTGTTTGACGCGCGCCACTGCGTGCGTTCGCACGCAACTAACCGCGCTCGAAATGATGCCCTGTGGCTCATTTCCGAAGCCCTCCGCCGCGTCTGTCGTCCCCGGTGTCGAGCCGCCGGCGAAGTTGACTCGTTTGACCTGGAGTTTGACCCCCCCAGGGTCACTGACGTGTGGGCCATGCCCCTGTTTAGATTAGGTGTTAGAATAGTTAGCACTAATTAACTTAGTTAATTGACTGACTCACTGACATGTGGGCCCAGGCCCTTAATAACCTAGATTAGTGCTAACGTAACACTAACTAACTCTGTTAGTTAGTTGTTACACTGACATGTGGGTCCCAGCCATCAGGTTTGACCTGGGCTGGCGCCTTTGACTTGCTGACGTCACCCCAACGTCATACTGACGCAGTTAACCTTTTTCTGGATCCATTCTTATACAGGAAATTCCAGAAAATGCTACAAACTTCAAAAATTCATATAAATTCAACTGTAGCTCAGATTGAAATAATTTATATATGAAAAATTATCAGAAAAATCCAATCTATCCATTTGTACCATTTTCATGCATGCCAGAACACTTTAACCTTGCTGTTTAAGTGAAACAAGGTAATGCATTAATATAACTTCATATCATGGGCTTTCATTTGAATCTTTGATTCAAATGGACTCAAACCAACCTGTTTTAGAATGCATTAGCCATACACACCCATATTGCCATGTCATAGCATGGATCATATTGTTGCATATTGCCATGTGATCATTGTGTTCTGATGTGTCTTTCGTGGTAGGTTCTGCCTCCGAGGATACCCACAAATATCCGACTGAAGGGCAGTATCCTACTACCACTCCGTCAGGCAAGCAAAAACCCCTTGTTCATTCCTAGGGGTGGGCACTATCACACCGAAAACCGAAAAACCAAACTGAACCGAACCGATTTAACTGATTTGTCTGTTTATTCGGTGTACGGTTGTTCAGTTTGGTGGTAACTTTGTTTGCTATTCGGTGTTCAGTGTATATTCGGTTTCCAGCGATCACAAACCATTATCACCGAACAAACCGATATTAATGAGATTCGTACGTGACTGTTTTCTTGAGCGGCTGAGCGCAGCCCATTTGTCCTTCCGCCCAACATGGCAACACCCCCTGATTTATCTAGTAATGTAATCACGCGTCCGTAAACCTAGCCATTGCCCATCTCTCCATCACTCATCCATTCATCTCTGGCTTCTACAAGTTCTAATCACTCATATCTCAATAGCAGTAGCTAGCACAGCAGTACGCATACTCCATGCTAGTGATTAGCTTTGATCTACTAGGAATATTTTTGTATTGTTTTGCATGAAACCATTGTGATGAGGTAGTGTATCATTACAACAAGTATTTATATGATTTCCATCCATGGATCTTCTTGTGTACATGTGCGGTGTGCATGGCTAATGGAACAAATTATTACTAGTTAATGGTTTAGTGCATGTGTTTCTGATCCATATATTGTTAGACATAAGCCAAGACGCGCTAGACTTTCAGCAAAGAAACGATCGAATCGATGGCTAGCCCTACAAGCTCACGTACGTACGTGAGTATGTACTGGCATCATACGGCCGCTGGGAAATCAATCAACCTGCATGTGTGCTAATTTTCCTAGGCTAGCTTGCACATGTACGTGTATAGCTCCTGGGTTGAATCGAGGTTGCTTAGCTCTTGTGATTATTTTTTGCATTTTGTGCAATGCGAATCACTGCTCATGAGTCATGGTTCTTAGACTGATGGGTGCATGTACTTCGATTTTTCGGTTAACCGAATAAACCTAACCAATATATTTTTGTTAATATGGTTCAGCGGCTAATTTTTTTGTGATTATTTCGGTTGTCATTTCTCTAAAACCGAAATTATAAAAAACCGAAAAAACCGAACCATCTTAACCATATTAACCGAACGCTCAGCCCTATTCATTCAGATACAAACCCACTCTCTCGCTCCTGCTCTCTTTTACTGCATTAGGACAACAACGATTCATCTGTTACTTGTTGCGGTAGTTGAACCCCTTATCCTCTGCATGACCTGTCATTGCCACAGTAAATAGATGAAACCCACTAGCATGAGTAGGAGTTGTTTGAGCCCTGATGTGCCTACTCATTCACGCTTGTTGCCGTGCCTGCTATTGCTTAGAGTTTGTGTCAGGTCTGATTCATCGGGGATGAATCGGAGGTGTGTGAACATGTCCTACTGTGTGTGAGCTAAGTGTGTGAACACAATTTGGTAAAGGTAGCGTTGAGAGGCCATGTAGGAGTACATGGTGGGTTGTCTCATTGCAGCCATCGACAGGAACTGAGTTCAGTGTTTGTGATCCATGAACAACTACTACCACACGTTGGCCCCTGAAATATGACCCCGCTCGACTTATTAACCCCTTGTCCTCTGTCCAGGAGTTACAAGTAGTTTCTGGTGTTTGTAGTATGCTGGAGGCCGTGCGCAGCGCTGACCCGAGGGGTGGGCTGTGATGCGGTAGGCACGTGGCACGGTGTATCGAGCGCCCATTTGGTGTCTCGGGAACCCTGCACACATCGTTAGGGGTTGTGAGCGAAACTCCGGCCAGATCTCCTCGCGGATGGAACTCGAATAGGCGATAAACCTGGACTAGAGACTTGTGTGGTTAGTTAGGTCGTGGTCTACACCCACATCGGCTTTCGCTTGAAGTCTACCGAGCACATGTCGTGTGCAGACACTAAGTGGTGGAAACATGTGTGAAGAAGTACACCCCTGCAGGGTTATAAATGATCTATTCGAATAGCCGCGTCCACGGTAAAGGACTTCTGGGTTGCCTATAATAGTTCATAGACAAGTGAAAGTGGATACTCTAAAATGCGCAAGATAAGAGTGAGTGCTATGGATGGCGTTCTCGTAGGGAGACGGGAGTGGATCCATAGTGGTGCCTTGATATGGTGAATATGTGGACTCGTGTGCGCCACCTCAAAAGAGTTACTTGCAGTCATAGTTTTAGGATAGCCACTGAGTCAAAGCTGGCTTGCTGCAGTCAAACTCCACCACCCCCTTTGTTGATACTGATGCATATGTAGCTAGTTCTGATGTAAGTCTTGCTGGGTACATATGTACTCACGTTTGCCTATTTTATATTTTGCAGAGAGACGTTAGTCTCACAAGTAGTTCCGTGTGGACTTCGATGTTTAGCTCGATACCTCAGCTACGATCTTGTGCCCTCGGCAGGATCTGGTAGATAGTCAGGCTTCTCAGCCTTTTCATTTGTAGGTGTCTGTACTCAGGCATGTTAAGCTTCCGCATGTGCTTTGACTTGTATGCTCTGAATGTTGGGTCATGAGACCCATGTTTGTATTATCTCGCTCCTCGGAGCCTAATGAATAAATACTTGAGTCGTAGAGTTACGCTGTGATGCCATGTTGTATTTACACATATCGAGCATATTGTGTGTATGATTGAAATGCTTGGTATGTGTGGGATCCGACAACCTAGTTGTTTATCCTTGGTAGCCTCTCTTATGGGGAAATGTAGTCTTGTGCTTCCATGAGCCATAGTAGTCCGCTACAGCCCGGTTCACTGGAGTCCTGCTAGCCCAGCACTACTGCTCCGGAACACTTGACTGGCCGGCATGTGATTTGCTTCGTTCCTGTGTCTGTCCCTTCGGGGAAATGTCACGCTGTGACATCCGGAGTCCTGCCTAGCCTGCTAGAGCCCGGTTCACCGGAGTCCTGTTAGCCCAGTGCTACAGCCCGAATTCACACGCTGCTGACCGACATGCTCGATGTTGATTCATGTATGCCTGTCCCCGTAAGTTAGTGCCACTTTGGGTTCACGACTAGTCATGTCGGCCCAGGTTCTCTGTCATATGGATGCTAGCGACACTATCATATACGTGAGCCAAAAGGCGCAAACGGTCCCGGGCCATGGTAAGGCGACACCCATGGGAATACCGTGCATGAGGCCGCAAAGTGATATGAGGTGTTACAGGCTAGATCGGTGTGACTTAGAATCGGGGTCCTGACACAGGGCTCGTGTACATGGCTGGGTCAGAACGGAGAAATAGCGTCGTCGTCGTGTTCATGGGGAGCCAACCGGCTGGGTCAGAACGGAATGTGTCGTCGTGTTCATCGGGAGGGCTTGGACGGAACAGCCGATGGAAACAAGGCCTGGCGTACCGCAGAACGGAGGAAACGGCCTTGTGTTGGACCTCCTACGGAGGAAACGGAGGAATCGGAGGAAACGGCCATGTTCGAAACGGGATCCTGTTCATCGGGAGGGGTCTGGCGTACCGCAAAACGGAGGAAACTGAATTGTGTTGGACCTCCTACGGTCGAAACGGGGTCCTGTTGATCGGGAGGGGTGTGGCGTACCGCAAAACGGGGGAAACGGACTTGTGTTGGAGCGCTACGGTCGAAACGGGGGTCCTGTTCATCGGGAGGGGTGTGGCGTACCGCAAAATGGGACACCACGGGATACTGTTCATCTCCACCCTCGACCCCCTCCAGCCTCCACGGGCTACTGTTCATCCACCGTCGACCTCCCCCAGCCTCCACCTGCGACTGTTCATCCACGGGCTCCTGTTCATCCAGCCTCCACCGCGTGCTACTCCACCGGCTATGATTCAACCAGCCCTCTCCACGGGCTCCTATTCAACCACCCCTCCACGGGCTACTGTTCATCCAGCCCTCCACCGTCTACTATTCATCTAGCCCTCCATGGGGTCATCCTGTTCATCCAGCCCTCCACGGGGTCCTGTTCATCCAGCCCCAACCGGCTCGATCGATCGGGGTCCTGTTCATCCAGAGGCAACACCACGGTGTCCTGTTAATCCACCCCCACCGGGAACTGTTCATCCAAACCCCCCCCCCCCCCGCCCCGCAACGCTCACTGTTCATCAAGAGGCAGGATCGAGCGGCTTCAGTTAGCAGAAGTAGCGAAGGAATCGCTCAATCGGGGTCAGTTAACAGCCATCGATCGATCGCTTGGGTTCAGTAACGCGTAGCCTGCAGTGCAATTGCTCGGGTTTAGTAGGCGAACGCCTCGCTCGGGTTCATTAGAGCCCAACGCCTCGCACCCATGCGCGTGCGTGTATGAGAGAAACGCGCAAACCTCCATGCATCGCTCGGCCCCGACCACCCACCGTAACCGGGAACACTCCGATATTTTCCTCGCCCTCACTTCTACCACGGTTTTTTCCGTTATGGACGGCCCAAAGAATGTCATGCAGCTGCGTCTCCTGCCTGCCCAGGACGAAAAGCCCATTTTCTGTCATGATTTTTTCATAGAAGTAGGAGCCCACTACATCTATGATGATACCGGGTTTTGTCACAATTATCGTCATAGAAGTGTCATAAGTATGACAGAAAAGATATTCGTTCGGCCCAAAATGTCACGGATGTGACTTTTTTTGTAGTGCGGCCTGTTTGAAAACCCAACAGTATCTGTTGCTATGATTGGCTGGTTTGTCTGGGGTGCCATGGATCTGGCATGGACGATCGAGTATGCGGTCCAAGATGGATGGGCCCGGATTGTTTCTTTTATATGGCTTCTTCCGCTGGCCGGACTTGGAGCCACTGAATTCGGCGTTCACCGCCGTGTCGTCGGTATTGTCACCATTACTTCGACACTTGTGCCTGTTGCGTCGGGGCTTGCCGTTGCTGTTTTTGGTCTCACAGGTGCCAGCTTCGCTTGCAGTGTTATTGCTACAAGCTAGCCAACTATCCTCGCCTGCACAAAAATGGGTCATGAGTGGCGTGAGGGCTGCCATGGACTTCGGCTTTTCCTGGTTGAGGTGACGGGCGAGCCATTCGTCGCGGATGATATGCTTAAAGGCCGGTAGGGCTTCGGCATCCAGACAATCAACGATCTGGTTCTTTTTAGTTAGGAACCTAGTCTAGAATTTCCTGGCTGACTCTCCGGGCTGTTGAACTATGTGACTTGAGTCATCACCATCTGGAGGTCATACATATGTACCTTGGAAGTTGTCACGGAAGGCGTCTTCCAAGTCCTCCTAGCTGCCAATAGATTTTTCAGGCAGACTGTTTAACCAGTGCTGTCGGGGATATACCCCGCGGTATGACCCGGCCAGAAGTATGACCCGGCCGGACTTGGCGCTTCACCGTGACCCGCCGGAGGACTGGTGACTCACGGGTCTGGCGGCTCACTGTCAGATGACTCACGAGCCGGACGACTCACGGATGGCCCCGACGACGGGTCAGATAGAAGACAAGGCCCAAGGCCCAGAAGGCTGGCTCACGTTTATGATGGGCCGGCTTAAGAAGAAAGGGATGACGAATATTTCCTTTACGAGGAAGCAAGACCCGGACTTGTAATTAACTTGTAAGAGAAGATAGACTAGTCCTAGTCCTACTAGGACTCCACATGTAACCCGCCCCTCTAACTTATATAAGGAGGGGCAGGGCTCCCCAAAGAGAGGGGGCAAGAAACAATCTCTAGGGCTAGACACTGAGAGCCGGCCAAGCCGGCGACTCTCCCATGATCATAATGAGACCTAGCCTCAAACAGCATGTAGGGTTATTACCGGATGATGTTTCCCGGGGCCCGAAGCTGTCTAAATCCCTGTCTTGTGTTGTCTCTCTCGATTCCGCCCAACCTCTCTCAAGCTACCACATAGATGCGCTGGCCTCGCGACTAAGTCCTTACACCTAGGACATCTGACGTGTTAATTCCACGACAGTTGGCGCCGACCGTGGGGCTCGCGCACGGTGGTGATGAGTTCTTGGAGGGAAACCTTTAGGGATCAATAAGTTCACGATCTAGTTGATGGTTAAAGTTCGCTAGTCAATTTTGGAGCTAGCAGCACGAAATTGAGTTCAAGAAAAACCAGCCTTCGCTGGTCCAAATAAACAGTCAGATCAAGAGTTGCCAACACCATCGTTTTTCACTACAACCTGTTTTCGTCGGCTGGGTAAATCTTGATCTGTAATCATGTGGTCGGAGCTCCGTTTGTTCGGTGCTGGTTTACCAGATCAGAAGTGCAGATCAGCAGACGCGATGAGCCGCCGTCGAGTCCCAATCAAGTTATAATCAGACTATGGATCGGACACCGTTTGGGAAGATTGATAAGGAATTGATTGCTAGCTACAGGGAAGGAGATTGTTCTGTTGACCGAGTCTGAAGCGGCATCACGCCGAGTCTAACTCACCCTTGTCTAACGCCAGCGCCTCTTGCTGACCACAGTCACGGCTCTGTCGCAATCACCTCAAGCGTGGCACAATTTTGACCCGCCGAGCCATGGTCAATACCTCTACCACTGACCTGGAGCACCATGACCTCGCTTCGCTTGGCCTGGAGCCACTATATCCAACGACCCAAACGAGGACACGGACGGGGGGATTGGACTCGGACTCTGCGCCTCCGTCAGTCGCCGCCGACGGTCGTCTCTGTTCTGGCTGCGGCTAGCTGAGGCGCCTTGGAGGTTCCAACCCGCCGTCTTCAGCCGCCTCGAGCAACCCTTGCTGAGCCACCGCGGTGCCGTCCGCTCTTCGCCGCTGTGACCCAAGGCCTCGAGTTGCCGCCACCTCTGTAGCTCTGCTTGAGCTGCCATACGCAGCGTCGCCGAGCCACTACTTCGAAGCCGGCCATGACCCGGACTCGACCGTCGTCCCCGCCCGCGTCAACGCCTTGAGGCGCCCGCCTCTGCTGAGCCGCTCCGGTCTCCAATCACCTCCGGGCTCGCAGCGCCCGTGGGCCGACTCCGCCTTGCTGCCTGGCACGTCGCTTCTCTGGGCGACCCGCCTCCAACCGCGCTCTGAGCCGCCGCCGCCCAGGCCATCTTCTGTGCCGTCGTACTGCTTCTGAGCTGCCTGGGACCCTTCGCCGGCGGGACTAAGTCGGCCCCGCGACTCCGCCCAACTCGAGCTGTCGCCTCCGCCAGAACCGTCACCACTGCCTGGCCCGCCAAGTCGCCTACCACCGATTCCGTGTGTGTTGACCCGCCGTTTGCGCAACACCGGCCTCACTTCGGGTCACCGCCACCGCCCGGTCGGCCCTGAGCTGCCTGGGTCGTGATTCGACTCCGCCGGTTTACTTCCGCCTCGCTTCGGCCTCTGAGTCGCCGCCTGTGGCTGTGTTGAGCCGCCGCCACGGTTCTCCGCGCTGTTCCTCTGTTGTGCCTCTACTATGGCTGGCCCGCTTCCAAAGCCTCATTGACGGGGCCGTCGCCGTGAGCCGCGTATGCTCAGAACCGCTGCCCGCCTCGGGATGGGGTGGTGACTGACCGAGCCTACAAGCCACCAACGTCCTCTCGAGGGCCGGCCCCTGTTCTGCTGACCTGCGGACCAGCCCACTGCCGTGGTTTGCCCTGCCGGGTCATCTCGTCCCGCTGTGGCCACGCCCGCATGTGCTTAAACCGCCAGTCTCGCACTGAGTTGCGCCATCACTGCCTCCTGCTGAAACCACTGCTGACCTGAATCGCTTCGAGTAAGCCGTGCCACAAGCCTCCTCTACCTGTTATGAGTCGCCCTGTGTGCCTCTGAGCCACCGCCTCCGTCGCTATGCCAAGCAATCTGTCCAATCCTTGAATCATCCTACTGCTAGACCATCCATCAAGGAAGAAAACATACGCTAGCACTACTGGTCCTAATTAGTGACCAGGACAGGCGATTAATTAATCTATCTAGCCAGCCGACGCTACCACGGCCTCACTCAGTCTAACCCACGCCCCTGCGTGCTGTCCTTTGCTAATTGTTGTATGAAGAAAAGGAGTGTGGGGAAGTACTACATCAGAACAGTCAAAGTGAGACAGGCTGTGGATTTTTGTCTGACGTTTAACCAGCATTATCTAATGCCTGCATCTGTGTTTATCCGGAAAATAAATCAGGTGCTATCTGTTCCCAGTATTTTTAGCACATATTAATTCTTCTGAGAACAATTACTCTGCCCTGTAATATTCTTACGCAGGGCGACTATTAAAAGAAAGAGGGGTGGTGTTATGTCGCGCGGCTTCACGGACAGGCGTGTTGCGGTACGGTTTTCATCAACGCGCTGGCCGACTCGCCAGTCCGCGCTGCCTTACAGCGCCACGGACGACTCACCCGTCCGCCCTCGTGGCCGGTTCACGTGTCTGCGCCAGCTTACAACGCTGTGGCCGACTTGCTGTCCGCGCCGGCTTACAAAGGTCACGTCCGACTCACCCGTCCACACCGGTTTACCATGCCGCGGCCGGTTCACCCGTGAGCAACTTCCACTTCACCTAGCGATCATCAATTTCATGGCGGATTATTTCCGGCCTGGCACATCAGGTGATATCCATCTAAATATATGTTATTGGTACATATTATTTTGTCAAAAAGCAGTTTATCTTTGTCTTGGTCTGCAATATTGGTGATGCAGGACAATTATTCACTACATCAAAACGACGTGGTTAGCTCGCCCGACCGCGCCGGTTTACAACACCGCGGCCGGTTCATCTGTCTGAGCCGATGCTGAGGTCGTCTTTTCCGTCCGCCTCTCGCGGCCTGGTCTATATCAACTTACCGGGCCACACCCGTCTGCGTGAGCTGATTATTGAGTATGAGTAAGTCACTACTTGGGAAGCCCGGTTTTCTTTCAACAAAATGGAGGTAATTATCATATACTATCAACCGCCGTCTGCACCGGATGGCTCAATGGACATGCGCACAAGTCGCCGTCACTACAGTTTGGTTGAACTTCAAACAGCCAGTTGGAAGGAACCATTGGCCGAGTTGCTGACACGGCTCATACAGGATCATTTATAACCCGCCGCAGTCACCTCAACCTTCTGTGGATACACATCGTGCTATCAACACCAATGATATACAAGTTATGCCGGTTTATATCACGGTTAAATATGGAGAATCTCAAGCCGACTCCTCGAGTCATCCTGAGACTCGGGGGCTACAGTGACATGACTCGGGAACCCCGGGTCGTTGGAGGGAATGATAACCCGGTTCCGGAGGCTGCTACCATATTGATGAAACTTTAAAGGCCGTCAGAAAATTGCCGGTTCAAATAAAGATTCCGGTTTAAAATCCGGTTCAAGAGATATCTTTCTCCCGCAAAGTTTTGAAGCTCTCAAATCCGGTTCAAACGTCCGGCTCAAGGTAAATTTGTATCTCATAAAGCTTTGAAGCTCTTAATATCCGGTTTACAAATTTCCGGTTCAAAAAGAGGTTATCTCTCACAAAGTTCGAGTTCTCAGGAAAAATGAAAGGGACCAAAGAGAGTCTGTTACAAAGCACAACTCAAATATAGGTACCCTGCTTTAATGACCATTGGGGCTGATCGTATTTGAATTTAGCTTAACCCTTTTGGTGTGACCCTGATCGTATTCGAATCAGAGTCGTTAAATATTCTCATGATCACTAGGGGGCTTCCTGTTCAAACATAGGTCGTATTCGAACCAAAGAGAACATAGCTGTCGATAACCTTTTGATTGGCACACTGCCGAGCTCACTAGGGAGCTTCTTGATCGTATTCGAATCATAGCTCAACCCCTTTTGGGAACCGACATGGATCGTATTCGAATCAGCGTCGTTAAACAACTCTCAAGGTCATTTGGGGGCTTCCTGTTCAAACATAGGTCATATTCGAACCAAAGAGAACATAGCTGTCGGTACCCTCTTGATCGGCAACGCCAAAGCCACTGGGGGCTATATGATCGTATTCGAATCTTAGCTTAACCCCTTTGGGACGGTTTTCTGATCGTATTCGAATCAGAAGCCTCAAAATTGTTGAAGTCTCTTTTTGCAAACAATTTTTGGATTTTATTTGAAGCTCTTTTTCATATCTAAAGTGTATATGAGTGGTTGCTATTTAACCTGGCTTGATTTGTCGATGATAAATCGCCAGCTTATGACAATCATCATCTATGTGGAAGCATTGGCTTCTAAGGACTGGGTTACCACCCTTACTGCATAGGTCATGTAAACCGGCAGTACAAATTCAATATCACAGTGGTTATATGTGAGATATTATGACCCGCCCTGCGGTAAACCGCCAAGGGTTCTTGTGAATCTACTTGTGTGCAGGGTAAGACTACATTTGGGTAGTTACCCGCCCTGGCTCTTGACGATAAGTCGCCAGGGCATATGTTATTTAAACTCTGTGCAGGATTTGCAGAACTATGACTTATATAAATGCTTCAGTCCAAGCTCATCACTGAAATTAGGGCTCATTAATTCTTGATTTTCTCAATGGCTATAAATAGCCGGGTTATAAAATTTCCGGCTTACAATGGAGGCGTAATAAATCGCCATCGGCCAAGAGCCGCCGGGTATTTAAACTCCAGATTTACTTGTCAACAGATAAGGTATTTGAAATCTTTAAATAGCCAAACTTGGCTGGATTTTCATTATGATTTGAATGATTGCGGTTTTCAAACCGGGTTTGTCAAATCTTTAATAGCCAACATGGCTGGATTTTTATTATGGTTATCAGAAACTAATATTATAATTGAGGTTTTTCAAAGTCGCTTCAATGCAATGGCTATTATTTTATCAATGGATATGATTTATTCTACAATGGAAGGAATAGTCCCGAGTCACTGCAGGCTTACAACCCGGCACTTGGGGGCTACATTATTCAATTTGATATTACATCGAATATGCAAGTCCCATGTCACTGCCAGCATGTATCATGGCACTTGGGGGCTAATGCAAAGTCATTTTTTGCTCAACTTATTGAAGACCCGACTCATCACATTCTAAATAAGCTGGCCCTTAGGGGCTACCAATTGCTCCTGTCAAAAATTCAAGACAATTCTAGGATGACCCGGCTACACTACTATGACTGTAGCCGACTCATGGGGGCTACACAACTGGATTTTATTTAAAGCCATGGTGATAAGTCCCGGCTTATTCATGCTGATTAAACCGGCCCTTGGGGGCTACAGGTAATATGGATATAAGGGAGAAATATCTTCAAATTCTCAGTTTTGAGTAAATCAGATTGACCTAGTGTCTGCAAAAATCATAAACTGGCGTCGGCGACAATTATGACTTGGCATCATCTATTTATAACCCGGCAATTTTGGTACTCATAAACCGGCAAGTTTTATATCTTTAAGCCGGATGAATATAAGTTGAATATTTAAAGACCAATATTTTTGTCATGTCAGAGCATTGAAAGCCGACTCAAGTGGATTATCTCTTACAATATTTCTCAACAAGAGACCAAGGTCAGCAAGTTGACTCTGAAGCTGGCCTGTTGACCCGGATTTTTCAAAGCAAGTATCTGGATTTTTTGCATTGGCAAAATTTGAACATATCTGCTAAAAAGATTTGCTATGAGATTATGGATACATATCAAGAAGGAAGATGACAAGGAAATAAGGATGATCATGTGCCGGCTTACAAAGAATATTTAACCCCGAACACAACCTGTCAAATTTGTTCTTGTGTTTATATTGCAGATTAGTTTAACATGGATAAATCCAAATTAAACTGGGGGCTAATGTCGGGGATATACCCCGCGGTATGACCCGGCCAGAAGTATGACCCGGCCGGACTTGGCGCTTCACCGTGACCCGCCGGAGGACTGGCGACTCACGGGTCTGGCGGCTCACTGTCAGATGACTCACGAGCCGGACGACTCACGGATGGCCCCGACGACGGGTCAGATAGAAGACAAGGCCCAAGGCCCAGAAGGCTGGCTCACGTTTATGATGGGCCGGCTTAAGAAGAAAGGGATGACGAATATTTCCTTTACGAGGAAGCAAGACCCGGACTTGTAATTAACTTGTAAGAGAAGATAGACTAGTCCTAGTCCTACTAGGACTCCACATGTAACCCGCCCCTCTAACTTATATAAGGAGGGGCAGGGCTCCCCAAAGAGAGGGGGCAAGAAACAATCTCTAGGGCTAGACACCGAGAGCCGGCCAAGCCGGCGACTCTCCCATGATCATAATGAGACCTAGCCTCAAACAGCATGTAGGGTTATTACCGGATGATGTTTCCCGGGGCCCGAAGCTGTCTAAATCCCTGTCTTGTGTTGTCTCTCTCGATTCCGCCCAACCCCTGTCAAGCTACCACATAGATGCGCTGGCCTCGCGACTAAGTCCTTACACCTAGGACATCTGACGTGTTAATTCCACGACAAGTGCTGAGCTGGCCCTTTGAGTTTTAGCGGGAGATATTTCATGGCGTGAAGGTCATCACCGCGGGTAATATGAATATGGAGAAGAAAATCCTCAATCCATACCGCGGGATCTATTGTTCCATCATATGATTCGATATTTACGGGTTTAAACCCTTCTGGGAATTCATGCTCCATTACTTCGTCACTGAAGTAGAGGGGGTGTGCGGCGCCTCTGTATCAGGCCAAGTCGCGACGTAGTTCGAATGTAGGTTGTCTGTGATTTTCGGCCGGGGCGTGCTTATGTTTGTCACGTCCAGCCAAATTTCCGTCGTCGCGCGTCAGGGCACGCCCCCTCGACCCGTAGATCGATCTGGTCTGACCTGTTCTGTTCTTTAGGTCCTGCCGCAGGTCACATGTATAACCCTGAGCTATTTTATCTCTGCCTTTACGGTGAGGTAGGACGGGCTGGTGTTTGGTTTGAGGTGCCGCTTTATCCCGGCCACGTGGTAGTCGGTCAGCCGCATTACGCGTTGATGGATGTGCTCCAATGCCTCGTCATCAAACTGGGGTGACAATTTGCGCTTCGGGTAACTTTTGGTTGGGCGATCGAGGTTGTGTTCCTCGGCTGCCAGGACATTAGTCCATATATCGTTGACTAGGTCTTGATTAGCTTGAACCTGTTGCTGCTTCTTTT
Source organism: Triticum aestivum (assembly GCF_018294505.1). Lineage (NCBI taxonomy): Eukaryota > Viridiplantae > Streptophyta > Magnoliopsida > Poales > Poaceae > Triticum > Triticum aestivum. Next base: position 57,782,886 of record NC_057796.1, read on the forward strand.
TCAGGCTCCTCGAAGTGGCTATTAGCCGGTGCTTAAAGTGCTCCTGCTCGAGAGGTTCCTCAGGCACGATGAAATCCTCGTTGCCGAGGCTCACCTCATCCTCGAAGAGTGGAAGATAATTACTATGCTCCAGGTCTTCGTTTACGACCTGTTCATCAGGGCTGACTCGCCCGTCCTCCCGTTCGTCCTGTTCGGAGGTTGGCTCAACGGGGTATTCCTTGTCTTCGGCATCGTCCGGAGTATTGTTTTCTCTCGTGCCGGTATCGCTATCTTTTCCACGGCGTGATTTAGAGCGGCGCCGCTGACGTCGGTGTTTTGGCTATATCTCAGGAAGTTTATCCTCGACTAAATGCTTCTCATTATCGCCATTGTTCTCTTTAGGTGTATCCACCATGTACACGTCCTACGAATAAATGGCCGTCCAGCGCCCGGTAAACGACGGGTTTTGGACCTGCTCCTCTTCGGCATCATCATCCATACCGTCGATGTCTTCGGAGGCGTAGTCGAGCATGTCGGCTAAGTCTTCGGCAGTGGCTATGAAATGGGCAGTGGGTGGGAAGCGAAGTTCTCCATCAGCAGCCTCCAGTTCGAACCGGATATAATTCGGCTGTGAGTCCCCTGCTAAGGAGAGTGTTTTTAATGAGTTTAGCACATCGCCTAACGGTGAGTGCCAGAAGATGTCCGCGGAGCTGAATTCGACGATCGATGTCTGATCAAGCTCGACGTGCGTGGACGCACGTGGTTCGGAACCTGTAGCCGGAAACGAGTCCGAGGTTCCGGTGGCGCAGATTCCACCCGATGTTGTGTCTGTGTGTGGCTCCAACGCCGCTGAGTCTGCGGCTTCCGTGGCGGGGTTGAGCTTCCCGTCCTCGGATGGCGCAATCTGCTCCGGATCTAGGGCCGGAGCACTTACAGGTGCTATCTCCTGGGTATGGTCCGATGACAGATTTATTTCATGCTCATCGGAGTGGCAGGGAGCGGTTGCCATAGGTCCGTCGAAGATCAAGTCCCCGCGGATATTGGCAATGTTGTTCAAGCTTCCAAACCTGACTTGATGGCCAGGGGTGTAGCTGTCGATCTGCTCTAGATGGCCAAGCGAGTTGGCCTGCAGTGCGAAGCCACCGAATACGAAGATTTGTCTGGGGAGAAAAACCTCCCCCTGGACAGCATTGTTTTAGATGATTGACGGGGCCATCGAACCTCTTGAAGACGACGTAGCGGAACTCTCAATGAAAGCACCAATGTCGGTCAAAACCGGCGGATTTCGGGTAGGGGGTCCCGAACTGTGCGTCTAAGGTCGATGGTAACAGGAGACAGGGGACATGATGTTTACCTAGGTTCGGGCCCTCTCTATCGAGGTAATACCCTACTTCCTGCTTGATTGATCTTGATGAATATGAGTATTACAAGAGTTGATCTACCACGAGATCGTAATGGCTAAAACCCTAGAAGTCTAGCCTGTATGATTATGATGATTATGATTGCCTCTACGGACTAAGCCCTCCGGTTTATATAGACATCGGAGGGGACTAGGGTTGTACAAAGTCGGTTACAGAGAAAGGAATCTTCATATCAGGGAACGAAGCTTGCCTTCCACGCCAAGGAGAGTCCCATCCGGACACGGGAGAGAGTCTTCGGTCTTGTAACTTCATAGCCCATCAGTCCGTCCCACGTACCATAGTCCGGACGCCCGAGGACCCCTTAATCGAGGACTCCCTCACCCGCGAGTCCCCACCAGTAATGGTGAACAACTAGTCAATGGCTGGGAAGCGCAGATGTGCGGTAGGAAGCGGCCCGGGTTCCTAAAACCCTGATAACAAATATCTGCCCTGTTTCTTCCTTCCTTCTTTACTTTTTACGGTGTATTCTTTCACTTCCTGTTGTTGCAGTTGGGCATGTAAAGGCTTGAAATAAAGAAATCATGCCCTTTAAAGGTCCTTATCATATTTCTTTATAGGCATGGCCCCTGCGCTACGAAGAACTTCTCTAAAAAATGCAATTGTATTAAAAGTCTGATGTATTCGGTGTCTCGGATTTTGGCATTATATGCATCAGTTTTGAACCTAGATTTCGGTCAATAGTTGGGTTGCCTGGCTCCTATGTGTAGTCCTTACGTTCTCGACGAATTGGGCTAAGGGTGTAACAGGAGAACCACTGCGATTGTGCCGCAAGGTTAATTGGTAGAGCACCTCAGTGGAGAAAGCCGAAAACTGACTTCTAGGTAGGCGCAATCTGGTCGACCATCCGTGGACAACGTTAAGCGATGTGATGATAGAGATCACCTGTGTTAAACGAAGGGCTCACTACAAGGAAATCGGTCTATTGCAACGGAAATATTGCCACAAAATAATTTTCGTTGCAAATATCTCATTCTATCACCACATTTTCATTTTTGTGGCGACTAGCACGTCATAATGCAACATTATTTTATTGTTGCAATAAGTGCCATGATCATTGCAAAACGGCTAGCCTTATCGCGACGAACAAAAAATCGTTGCAAAAATCTAGGCTTATGGCAACAAACAAAATAACGTTGCATTAAGTATTGCTATTACCACAATTTATATATCATGGCAATATTTTTACTTCCCCCACTCCACACCGGTTGCCTTTGGACTTTGGCGGTAAAGAGACTTCTCATTTCCCACCAAATTTTTTTAGCCAGTTGCTTTATTTCCCACGAAGAGACCTTCTCGTTCCTGGCAAAAATTACTTTTCCCGCACAGATATGGTGAGGTGCTGCACGAACTCCTTATAACTGCTTTCAATCTGGATTAAACAGGACTATAATCTGATTTCACCCTATTAGGAAATCAGGTTTACTTCTTCCTCCGTCATGGCAGCTTCACGGCGTTGGTAGACGAGATCGGCGACTTTGCAGCGTTGGTCGACGAGAAGATTCTTGTACGTACATGGGTAATTCCTTTCTCTACCTCTCTCTTGTTCCCGTGATGGCGTGCCCCACTTGACCTTCTGCCTGCTAGTCGCCGTCGTCGCCTAATCTCCATCCCATCTACCTGACTACCTGGGGGCCATGACCCTCTCACCTACACAAAGGGGAATTTTCACTGCTTCCAATTAAGATGGGGAGGGAGGGCCGCGCGCCGCAGGGACTGTGAGTAGCGCCACTGCCTCTTGCGCACGTCGGAGGGAATAGGTTGATGGCCGCTGCACCACAGCTAGCTGTGCCGGCGGGAGTAGCTCGGGGAAAACGGTTGCCTCGGCGTTGGGGCTTGCCGTGTGGCTCCGACAGGAGCAGCTTCAGGGCCGACGGTCGGCGGCACGCTGGAGGTCGCCTCCGGACCGGGGCTTGCCGCGCGGCATAGACCAGATCAACTTCAGGGCCGGCGGTCACCAGCGCACTGGGGCTCGCCATGTCGCGTCGCCGGATGGCCGCGACCTGTCGGAAGGGTGGGATTGCCGCCGCTCCCGTGGACAACCCGTGGCGTGATTTCCAGATCTACAACTATTCCGGTCTCATCTGCTCTGTTTTCCTCTCTTCTAATGTATTCCTCTGTTCTCGTCAGGTATTTTTTTTTCTTTTATTCGAAACTTGCAGCTATATCGTACAGCACAATCAGGCATCAACCTTTGAATGCACATATCAACTGTACGATGATAAGCCACATGGTTGGATGAACTACAAGAATATATGCATGCCCATGGAATGTAGTTTTAAACATTCAGCCCTCAATCCCGCTTTAGCCTGAATCAGCTCTGCCTTTCAACACTTTTTCCCAAGTACAACAAATGCAGGGACCATGTCATCATATAGTGCCTTGTGGCCTGCAGCAAGAATAGCTAGTTGGCCATCTTCATCTGGCTTCTTGTTCCCTCAAACCGGAGCTTTAGCAAAAGCTCCGCCCTTTTGTTTAACTGCCTCTTCTCTCTCTCGTCCCCTCATCCCTGACAGAGGCAAACACACTCACACCTGCCGCTAGCGATACACACTTGTGCTCCTCCGGTGGGCAGCCGCAGGCTTCAGGTAAAATTGTTGATAGCCTGCTAGAGTGAAAGGTAAACAGGAATATGGATTTAACCCCCAAAAATAGCCTTCAAAGCTTTGATCAGGAAGTGGCACTGGATATGATCTAATTCCGATTGAGACCTTCACCCGATGCTCCCCAGTTAAATTTTCTCTTTCAGTTATAGTAAATGTAGTTATCAGACAATTGTTTAATGCCATGTGCCTATGCATTTAGTCTTTTTCTGTCCAGTTTTTAGTTATGAGGCTTCGTTCCATTGTGATCTTTGCATACCCAGCCTTGCTTTGGATTTCATAACATGCTTCCCATACCAAAATTTATTGAGTTATCTCGTCAGATTTGGGCTCACATAAAAGCTGATACATAATTCTTGTATGCAGCAAATGGTATTACTTTGTATTATGGTTCACCTTTTACTCATCCTTAGAAAAATTGTATGCAGGAAAGGTCGAAGTCAGGATAGGGAAGAAGCCAGTTCCTTGTTGCGTCAAGGACGACCTGTGAGAAGGTTTGTTTCTGTTATGTCAACATTCTCAAATTTTTATTTTTTTATTCAGTCTGAATGAAATAAGTTACTTTCAGTACACATATTTTCTCATTTTGCTAATACCTATATGCATAGCGTTTAATGTTAAATTTGATAAGGTTTGTTTCGGTTATGTCAACATTATCAAATTTTCTTCTTTTTCTCAGTCTGAATGAAATAAGTTACATTCAGTACTGTGTCCACTTGTTTTGCTAATACCTAATATGCATATGTTGTAATCCTATTCTACAAACAAATATAACTACTATGCCAAATTTCGTGTAGTACGAGTATCTATGAGGCTCAAAAGTTATCTGTATTATTTTGAGAAAAATAGCTCATGTCCTAAATGGACTACTATTATGTTCTATTATACATACTATTTCCATATTTCAGATTCACTTTCTTGACAAGTGTGTAAATCCTTTATCTAATTTTATAGTTTAAAATCAGCTAGATGGCTCGAGATTGGAGTTGGATGGATATGAATAGGGATTCCGCGGAGTGGCGGAGTGGCATTAAGGCATTTTTAGATTTGGCTTTTGACGGTAGTCCTGGAAGGTCAACCGCTTTATGCCCATGTAGAAGATGTCTCGATGCTATTTACAAGGAAAGGGACGAAGTACACCTTGACCTGCTCATGAATGGGATGGATGTCGGGGAACGTAGCAGAAATTGAAAATTTTCCTACGTGTCACCAAGATCAATCTAGGAGATGCTAGCAACGAGAGGGGAGGAGTGCATCTACATACCCTTGTAGATCGCGAGCGGAAGCGTTCAAGAGAACGGGGTTGATGGAGTCGTACTCGTCGTGATCCAAATCACCGATGATCCTAGCGCCGAACGGACGGCACCTCCGCGTTCAACACACGTACGGAGCGGGGGCGTCTCCTCCTTCTTGATCCAGCAAGGGGGGAGGAGAAGTTGATGGAGATCCAGCAGCACGACGGCGTGGTGGTGGAAGTAGCGGGATCCCGGCAGGGCTTCGCCAAGCGCAAGCGGGGAGGAAGAGGTGTCACGGGAGGGAGGGAGGCGCCAGGGCTTGGGGTTCATGCTCCCATGCGCCTCCCCACTATATATAGGGGTGGAGGGGGCTGGTTTCTTGCCCTCCAAGTCCATTGGGGCGTTGGCAAAGGTGGGGGAAAGAAATCCCATCATTTCCCTTCCCCACCGATTGTTATCCCCCTTTTTTAGGGATCTTGATCTTATCCCTTCGGGATATGATCTTATTCCTTCTAAGGTGGGATCTTGGTGCGCCTTGACCAGGGGTGTGGGGCCTTGCCCCCACTACCCACGTTCATGTGGGTCCCCCCATGCAGGTGAGCCCCACTTCGGAACCTTCTAGAACCTTCCCGGTACAATACCGAAAAATCCCGAACATTTTCCGGTGGCCAAAATAGGACTTCCCATATATAAATCTTTACCTCCGGACCATTCCGGAACTCCTCGTGACGTCCGGGATCTCATCCGGGACTCCGAACGACTTTCGGATTTCCGCATACTAATATCTCTACAACCCTAGCGTCACCGAACCTTAAGTGTGTAGACCCTACGGGTTCGGGAGACATGCAGACATGACCGAGACGACTCTCCGGTCAATAACCAACAGCGGGATCTGGATACCCATGTTGGCTCCCACATGTTCCACGATGATCTCATCGGATGAACCACGATGTCGAGGATTCAATCAATCCCGTATACAATTCCCTTTGTCAATCGGTACGTTACTTGCCCGAGATTCGATCGTCGGTATCCCAATACCTTATTCAATCTCGTTACCGGCAAGTCACTTTACTCGTACCGTAATGCATGATCCCATGACCAAACACTTGGTCACATTGAGCTCATTATGATGATGCATTACCGAGTGGGCCCAGAGATACCTCTCCGTCATACGGAGTGACAAATCCCAGTCTCGATTCGTGCCAACCCAACAGACACTTTCGGAGATACCTGTAGTGCACCTTTATAGCCACCCAGTTACGTTGTGACGTTTGGTACACCCAAAGCATTCCTACGGTATCCGGGAGTTGCACAATCTCATGGTCTAAGGAAATGATACTTGACATTAGAAAAGCTCTAGCAAACGAACTACACGATCTTGTGCTATGCTTAGGATTGGGTCTTGTCCATCACATCATTCTCCTAATGATGTGATCCCGTTATCAATGACATCCAATGTCCATGGTCAGGAAACCATAACCATCTATTGATCAACGAGCTAGTCAACTAGAGGCTTACTAGGGACATGTTGTGGTCTATGTATTCACACATGTATTACGGTTTCCAGTTAATACAATTATAGCATGAACAACAGACAATTATCATGAACAAGGAAATACAATAATAACCATTTTATTATTGCCTCTAGGGCATATTTCCAACAGTCTCCCACTTGCACTAGAGTCAATAATCTAGTTCACATCACCATGTGATTAACACTCAAAGTTCACATCGCCATGTGACTAATACCCAAGAGTTTACTAGAGTCAATAATCTAGTTCACATCACCATGTGATTAACACTCACTGAGTTCTAGGGTTTGATCATGTTATGCTTACCAGAGAGGTTTTAGTCAACAGGTCTACAACATTCAGATCCATGTGTGCTTTACAAATCTCTATGTCATCTTGTAGATGTAGCTACCACGCGCTACTTGGAGCTATTCCAAATAACTGCTCTACTATACGAATCCGGTTCACTACTCAGAGTCATCCGGATTAGTGTCAAAGTTTGCATCGACGTAACCCTTTACGACGAACCCCCTTTCCACCTCCATAATCAAGAAAATTCCTTAGTCCACTAGATACTAAGGATAAGTTCGACCGCTGTCATGTGATCCCTTCCTGGATCACTATTGTACCCCTTGACTAACTCATGGCAAGGCACACTTCAGGTGCGGTACACAGCATAGCATATTGTAGAGCCTACATCTAAAGCATAGGGGACGACCTTCGTCCTTTCTCTTTCTTCTGCCGTGGTCAGGTCTTGAGTCTTACTCAATACTCACACCTTGTAACACAGCCAAGAACTCCTTCTTTGCTGATCTATTTTGAACTCCTTCAAAATCTTGTCACGGTATGTATTCATTTGAAAGTACTATTAAGCGTTTTTGATCTATCCTTATAGATCTTGATGCTCAATGTTCAAGTAGCTTAATCCAGGTTTTCCATTAAAAACACTTTTCAAATAACCCTGGATGCTTTCCAGAAATTCTACATCATTTCTGATCAACAATATGTTAACAACATATACTCATCAAAAATTCTATAGTGCTCCCACTCACTTCTTTGGAAATACAAGTTTCTCATGAACTTTGTATAAACCCAAAATCTTTGATCATCTCATCAAAGCGTTCATTCCAACTCCGAGATGCTTACTCCAATCCTTAGAAGGATTGCTGGAGCTTTGCATACTTGTTAGCATCTTTCAGGATTGACAAAACCTTCTGGTTGTATCACATACAACCTTTCCTCAAGAAAATCGTCGAGGAAACAATGTTTTGACATCCTATCTGCAAGATTTCATAAATAATGCAGTAACTGCTAATATAATTCTAACAGACTCTTAGCATCGCTACGAGTGAGAAAGTCTCATCGCAGTCAACTCCTTGAACTTGCCGGAAAACATCTTAACGACAAGTCGAGCTTTCTTAATGGTGACACTTACCATCATTGTCTGTCTTCCCTTTAAAATCCATCTGTACCCAACAGCCTTACGACCATCAAGTAGTTCTTTCAAAGTCTATACTTTGTTTTCATACATGGATCCTCTCAGATTTTATGGCCTCGAGCCATTCGTCGGAATTCGGGCCCACCATCGCTTCTCCATAGCTCGTAGGTTCATTGTTGTCTAGCAACATGACTTCCAAGATAGGATTACGTACCACTCTGAAGTAGTACGCATCCTTGTCGTCCTATGAGGTTTGGTAGTGACTTGATCTGAAGTTTCATGATCACTATCATAAGCTTCCACTTCAATTGGTGTAGGTGCCACAGGAACAACTTCCTGTGCCCTGCTACACATTAGTTGAAGTGACGGTTCAATAACCTCATCAAGTCTCCACCATCCTCCCACTCAATTCTTTCGAGAGAAACTTTTCCTCGAGAAAGGACCCGTTTCTAGAAACAATCACTTTTGCTTCCAGATCTAAAATAGGAGGTATACCCAACTGTTTTGGGTATTCTATGAAGATGCATTTATCCGCTTTGGGTTCGAGCTTATCAGCCTGAAACTTTTTCACATAAGCGTCGCAGCCCCAAACTTTTAAGAAACGACAGCTTAGGTTTCTCTAAACCATAGTTCATACGGTGTCGTCTCAACGGAATTGCGTGGTGCCCTATTTAAAGTGAATGCGGTTGTCTCTAATGCCTAACCCATAAACGATAGTTGTAATTCGATAAGAGACATCATGGTATGCACCATATCCAATAGGGTGCAGTTATGATGTTCGGACACACCATCACAATATGGTGTTCCAGGCGGTATTAGTCGTGAAACAATTTCCACAATTTCTTAATTGTGTGCCAAACTCGTAACTCAGATATTCATCTCTATGATCATATCACAGACATTTTATCCTCTTGTCACGACGATCTTCAACTTCACTCTGAAATTACTTGAACCTTTCAATAATTCAGACTTGTGTTTCATCAAGTAAATATTCTCAGCATCTACTCAAATCATCTGTGAAGTAAGAACATAACGATATCCACTGCGTGCCTCAGCACTCATTGGACTGCACACATCAAATGTATTACTTCCAACAAGTTGCTCTCTTGTTCCATCTTACTGAAAACGAGGCCTTTCAGTCATCTTGCCCATGTGGTATGATTTGCATGTCTCAAGTGATTCAAAATCAAGTGAGTCCAAATGATCCATCTGTATGGACTTTCTTCATGCATATATACTAATAGACATGGTTCGCATGTCTCAATCTTTTCAAAAACGAGTGAGTCCAAAGATCCATCAACATGGAGCTTCTTCATGCGTTTTATACCAATATGACTCAAGTGGCAGTGCCACAAGTATGTGGTACTATCATTACTATCTTATATCTTTTGGCATGAACATGTGTATCACTACGATCGAGATTCAATAAACCATTCATTTTAGGTGCAAGACCATTGAAGGTATTATTCAAATAGACAGAGTAACCATTATTCTCCTTTAATGAATAACCGTATTGCGATAAACATAATCCAATCATGTCTATGCTCAACGCAAACACCAAATAATAATTATTCAGGTTTAACCCCAATCTCGATGGTAGAGGGAGCATGCGATGCTTGATCACATCAACCTTGGAAACACTTCCAACACATATCGTCATCTCACCTTTAGCTAGTCTCCGTTTATTCCGCAGCTTTTATTTCGAGTTACTAACACTTAGCAACCGAACCGGTATCTAATACCCTGGTGCTACTAGGAGTACTAGTAAAGTACACATTAATATAATGTATATCCAATATACTTCTGTCGACCTTGCCAGCCTTCTCATCTACGAAGTATCTAGGGTAGTTCTGCTTCAGTGACCGTTCCCCTCATTTCAGAAGCACTTAGTCTCGGGTTTGGGTTCAACCTTGGGTTTCTTCACTAGAGCAGCAACTGATTTGCCGTTTCATGAAGTATCCCTTCTTGCCCTTGCCCTTCTAGAAACTAGTGGTTTTACTAACCATCAACAATTGATGCTCCTTCTTGATTTCTACTTTCGCGGTGTCAAACATCGCGAGTTGCTCAAGGATCATCATGTCTATCCCTGATATGTTATAGTTCATCACGAAGCTCTAATAGCTTGGTGGCAGTGACTATGGAGAACCATCACTATCTCATCTGGAATATTAACTCCCACTCGATTCAAGTGATTGTAGTACTCAGACAATCTGAGCACATGCTCAACGATTGAGCTTTTCTCCCTTAGTTTGCAGGCTTAAGAAACTTGTCAGAGGTCTCATACCTCTTGACGTGGGCATTAGTCTGAAATCCCAATTTCAGTCTTTGGAACATCTCATATGTTCTGCGACGTTTCAAAACCGTCTTTGGTGCCACAATTTTAAACTGTTAGCATCAGACACTAAACTATCACGTAGTCATCAAAACGTGTATGTCAGATGTTCGCAACATCCACAAACGACGCTCGATGTTCAGCACACCGAGCGGTGCATTAAGGACATAAGCCTTCTGTGCAGCAATGAGGACAATCCTCAGTTTACGGACCCAGTTCGCATAATTGCTACTATCAACTTTCAACTAAATTTTCTCTAGGAACATATCTTAGTAGAACTAAAGCGTAAGCTACGACATTATTTGCAAAGACCTTTTGACTATGTTCATGATAATTAAGTTCATCTGATTATTTAATGAACTCCCACTTAGACAGACATCCCTCTAGTCATCTAAGTGATACATGATCCGAATCAACTAGGCCGTGTCCGATCATCACGTGAGACGGACTAGTCATCATCGGTGAACATCTCCATGTTGATCGTATCTACTATACGACTCATGTTCGACCTTTCGGTCTCTTGTGTTCCGAGGCCATGTCTATAGATGCTAGGCTTGTCCAGTCAACCTAAGTGTTTTGCTTGTGTTCCGAGGCCATGTCTGTACATGCTAGGCTCGTCAACACCCGTTGTATGCGAACGTTAGAAGCTATCACACCCGATCATCACGTGGTGCTTCGAAACAACGAACCCTCGCAACGGTGCACAGTTAGGGGGAACACATCTCTTGAAATTTTAGTGAGGGATCATCTTATTTATGCTACCGTCGTTCTAAGCAAATAAGATGTAAACATGACAAACATCACATGCAAATCATAAAGTGACATGATATGGCCAATATCATCTTGCCCCTTTGATCTCCATCTTTGAGGCGCGGCATGATCACCTTCGTCACCGGCATGACACCATGATCTCCATCATCATGATCTCCATCATCGTGTCTTCATGAAGTTGTCTCGCCAACTATTACTTCTACTACTATGGCCTAATGGTTAGCAATAAATTAAAGTAATTACATGGCGTTTTTCATTGACACGCAGGTCATACAATAAATTAAGACAACTCCTATGGCTCCTGCCGGTTGTCATACTCATCGACATGCAAGTCGTGATTCCTATTACAAGAACATGATCAATCTCATACATCACATATATCATTCATCACATCCTTTTGGCCATATCACATCACATAGCATACACTGCAAAAACAAGTTAGACGTCCTCTAATTGTTGTTGCATGTTTTACGTGGCTGCTATGGGTTTCTAGCAAGAACGTTTCTTACCTACGCAAAAGCCACAACGGTGATATGCCAATTGCTATTTACCCTTCATAAGGACCCTTTTCATCGAATCCGATCCGACTAAAGTGCTAGCCACCTTATGCATCAAGTGCATGTCAGTCGGTGGAACCTGTCTCACGTAAGAGTACGTGCAAGGTCGGTCCGGGCCGCTTCATCCCACAATGCCGCCGAATCAAGATAAGAATAGTAACGGTAAGCAAATTGAACAAATCGTCGCCCACAACTACTTTGTGTTCTACTCGTGCATAGAATCTACACATAAACCTGGCTCATGATGCCACTGTCGGGGAACATAGCAGAAATTCAAAATTTTCCTACGTGTCACCAAGATCAATCTAGGAGATGCTAGCAACGAGAGGGGAGGAGTGCATCTACATACCCTTGTAGATCGCGAGCGGAAGCGTTCAAGAGAACGGGGTTGATGGAGTCGTACTCGTCGTGATCCAAATCACCGATGATCCTAGTGCCGAACGGACGGCACCTCCGCGTTCAACACACGTACGGAGCGGGGACGTCTCTTCCTAATTGATCCAGCAAGGGGGGAGGAGAAGTTGATGGAGATCCAGCAGCACGACGGCGTGGTGGTGGAAGTAGCGGGATCCCGGCAGGGCTTCGCCAAGCGCAAGCGAGGAGGAAGATGTGTCACGGGAGGGAGGGAGGCGCCAGGGCTTGGGGTTCATGCTCCCATGCGCCTCCCCACTATATATAGGGGTGGAGGGGGCTGGTTTCTTGCCCTCCAAGTCCATTGGGGCGTTGGCAAAGGTGGGGGAAAGAAATCCCATCGTTTCCCTTCCCCACCCCCCTTTTTTAGGGATCTTGATCTTATCCCTTCGGGATATGATCTTATTCCTTCTAAGGTGGGATCTTGGTGCGCCTTGACCAGGGGTGTGGGGCCTTGCCCCCACTACCCACGTTCATGTGGGTCCCCCCATGCAGGTGGGCCCCACTTCGGAACCTTCTAGAACCTTCCTGGTACAATACCGAAAAATCTCGAACATTTTCCGGTGGCCAAAATAGGACTTCCCATATATAAATCTTTACCTTCGGACCATTCCGGAACTCCTCGTGATGTCCGGGATCTCATCCGGGACTCCGAACGACTTTCGGATTTCCGCATACTAATATCTCTACAACCCTAGCGTCACCGAACCTTAAGTGTGGACCCTACGGGTTCGGGAGACATGCAGACATGACCGAGACGACTCTCTGGTCAATAACCAACAGCGGGATCTGGATACCCATGTTGGCTCCCACATGTTCCACGATGATCTCATCGGATGAACCACGATGTCGAGGATTCAATCAATCCCGTATACAATTCCCTTTGTCAATCGGTACGTTACTTGCCCGAGATTCGATCGTCGGTATCCCAATACCTTGTTCAATCTCGTTACCGGCAAGTCACTTTACTCGTACCGTAATGCATGATCCCGTGACCAAACACTTGGTCACATTGAGCTCATTATGATGATGCATACCGAGTGGGCCCAGAGATACCTCTCCGTCATACGGAGTGACAAATCCCAGTCTCGATTCGTGCCAACCCAACAGACACTTTCGGAGATACCTGTAGTGCACCTTTATAGCCACCGAGTTACGTTGTGACGTTTGGTACACCCAAAGCATTCCTACGGTATCCGGGAGTTGCACAATCTCATGGTCTAAGGAAATGATACTTGACATTAGAAAAGCTCTAGCAAACGAACTACACGATCTTGTGCTATGCTTAGGATTGGGTCTTGTCCATCACATCATTCTCCTAATGATGTGATCCCGTTATCAATGACATCCAATGTCCATGGTCAGGAAACCATAACCATCTATTGATCAACGAGCTAGTCAACTAGAGGCTTACTAGGGACATGTTGTGGTCTATGTATTCACACATGTATTACGGTTTCCAGTTAATACAATTATAGCATGAACAACAGACAATTATCATGAACAAGGAAATACAATAATAACCATTTTATTATTGCCTCTAGGGCATATTTCCAACAATGGATCCCAGTTATACTTGCTGGAAATACCATGGAGAGGGTTCAGATGACGAAAGTACGGCTGAAGGATCTGAAGGTGAAGGGGTGAGAGGTGATGACTTTGCAGTTCGTGATTTGCTCAACACTCTCATACGTAGCACCGAGCCAGAAAGTAGCAAAACCACAGGTGAAGGTACTAGTGAAGAGATGTTACATGATGACGGTAATATCCCAGAAGGGTCTACAGAAGGTAGAAGTAACGAAGAGGCAGGTGGATGTGCCAAGGCTTTCTTTGCTTTGTTGAAGGATGCTAAAAAGGAGTTGTACCCTGGTTGCAAGGAGCTCACAAAGCTTTCTTTCATTGTGAGACTCTACCAGATAAAGTGCTTGTTTGGGTTGAGCAACAGGGCATGTGAGGCAGTACTTCAATTGTTCACAGAAGCGCTTCCAAAAGGTCATTGTATTCCAAATTCTCTCGAGAAAGTTCAGAAGATAATCCGGGATCTTGGGCTTGACTACCAAAAGATACATGCTTGCATTGATGATTGTGTGCTATTCCGGAAAGAGTATGCTGACATGGATTACTGTCCGACCTGTAAGGAATGTAGATGGAAAGCTGCTGCCGCTGATGAATTAGATGTCGAGAGGACAAACCATAAAGGGTATAAGCAAGTGGCCCGTAAAGTTCTAAGATATTTCCCACTCACTCCACGGCTACAACGTCTATTTATGACCGAGGCTACATCATCATATATGAGATGGCATAAGGACGACCGTGTGGATGATGGTATAATGCGGCACCCTGCAGATTCTTTGGCATGGAAGGATTTTGATAACATTTATTCTAAAGGATTCTCTTCGGATGCACGGAATGTAAGGCTTGGGCTTGCATCTGATGGGCTCCACCCATATGGGATAATGAATGTGTCATACTCTTGTTGGCCAATGATTCTAATTCCATATAACTTGCCTCCTTGGTTGTGTTTGAAACAACTATATTGGTTAATGTCGATGATAATTCCTGGAAAAAAGTCACCAGGAAATAACATCAATGTATATCTACAGCCTTTGATAGATGAACTCAAAGATCTATGGTATGTTGGTGCGGACACATATGATGCCACAACGAAGAAGAACTTTCAGATGCATGCAGCCCTCATGTGGACAATTAATGATTTCCCAGCTTATGCAATGCTATCTGGTTGGAGCACAAAAGGAAAACTAGCATGCCCATATTGCCACATGCACACAGACCATTTATGGTTGAAATATGGGCGCAAGTACTGTTACATGGGTCATCGCCGTTTTCTAAGTCGTGACCACAAGTGGCGTAGAAACAAGAGTTGCTTCAATAACGAGACAGAAAATAGAGATGCTCTGGTGCCACTCTCGGGCAATGACGTGGTACAACAACATGCAAGTTTTGAGTAGGAAACCTTTGGGAAAACTAGAAAGAGGAAGCGTGATGATGATAATAAGTGGCATAATTGGAGGAAGAAGAGTATATTTTTTGACCTCCCTTATTGGAAGAACTTGCTTATTAGGCATAATTTGGATGTAATGCACATTGATAAGAACATCTGTGACAGCTTTTTAGGGACGCTGCTTGATATGGATGGTAAATCAAAGGATACTCTGAAGGCCCGTCTTGATTTGCAGCACTTAAAGATAAGGAAGGATCTGCATCCAAATGTCAGTAATGGAAAGTATACTTTAAATCTAGCTTGCTATAATTTGACCAAGGATGAGAAGAAAATGCTATGCAAGTTTTTGCATGGTGTAAGGATGCCCGATGGTTATGCATCAAACCTAAAAAGATGTGTGGACCTCGAAGGTTGTAAGGTGTCTGCGCTCGAAACTCATGACTTCCATGTCCTCTTTCAGAAACTTCTTCCCATTTGGGTACGCAATATACTGCCCAAGAAATTTGTTGTCCCATTCCTCGAGCTAAGCCTATTCTTCGCTGCGATTTATTCCAAGGAATTAAATCCTGAAGAGCTAGCAAAGTTGAGTCGTACAATTCCAGAAACTCTCTGTCGACTTGAGATGATCCTTCCACCCCAGTTTTTTGATATCATGATGCACCTTCCTATTCACCTTGCTGAAGAAGCTCAATTAGGTGGACCTGTTGCTTACCGATGCATGTATCCCATGGAAAGATATTTGCGCACACTTAAAGGATATGTGCGGAACAAAGCTCACCCAGAAGGTTCAATTGCCGAGGGTTACATAGCTGAAGAGTGTCTAACATTTTGTAGCCGCTTTTTTGGTAACATTGATACCAAGCTTAACCGGCCAGAGCGTCATGAAGCTGCAGCTAGAGATGAAGGACCAGCTGGACTTAGTGTATTTGGCACAATTGATCACTCAAAGAAAGGTTTCACATTTGAAACACTTTCTAAGGCAGAGATGAAGCAAATTAGGCACTACATAATAACAAAGTGCGAGGAATCCAACTCATGGACCGAGTAAGGATGTTTTTATTTTTTATTTTTTTTCTTCATGGTACATATCCACTGTTCTGAACCTACTCAACACTTTTGTTATAGTGAGCATCTGGATGAGCTTACAAGGGCTGGTGCTCACGGTGTCCAGAAATGGCACAGAGATGAGTTTGTAGATTGGTTCGAGAGGCGTGTAAGAACATAATACATAGTAATTACTTATGCTCGTGTTAATAAAAATAGTTGTGGATTTTTCTAATAATTTGCACGTGTTAATACAGATCCAGGCACTTCACAAAGAAGGGAAAGTCAGTGATCTTTTGTATGCCCTATCTAGAGGACCTGACCCTCGAGCTCGTGTTTATAACCGCACCTTCATCAATGGGTTTTTCTTTAGAAATGATAGTGTAGAAAGAGATTTGAATACCCAAAACAGCGGTGTTGTTGTTAGAAGTGAAGAAAAGTGATTTCTTGAAGAATGCTTGTTGACTAGATGAAGTCATATGTATCTTGTTTGTTTGAACATTTAGATTTCCTTTCAGACTTTGTAGAACATGTATCTGACTTGGATGTTTTATTCTTGAACTTCTTAATGAATGAATGAATGCTTTGGACATGTACTCATGATTTTCTTCTACCATTATCAACATGTGAGCATTGTTCTGTACTTGTAGATGGTGCTTGGATAATGCATTATTAGTGTAATATATCCTACATGCAATAGGTTATCACCATGGAATTACACCCGTCACAAAAAAATATTGCCATGAAACCTGCCTGTTGCGATAATGTATCACCACAAAATTTGCATGTTGTAATAAGTTTTTGCTACAAATCCTTGGTCGTTGCAACAAGTGTGTTGCCACAAAATAATGTCGTTGCGAGAGGGTCTTGCCACGAAATCTCATTCGTTGCGCTAGGTTATTGCCACAAAGAGTATTTTGTGGCCATATGTGTGTGCCACAACGGCAGGGCTCGTGGCAATATAATTCAAATGCCACGAGAAAAATTGTTGTGATACCATTCCATGTTGCCATGATACCAAAAACTGTTGCATCATCCTATTGCCACGGAGTTTATTGCGACGCTTGGCAACAACTACTACTTTGTTGCGATAGATACATATTGCAACAGTTTGTTACTTATTGCAACAGAAAAATTCATTGCAATAGACCGTTTTCCCTGTAGTGGCTTTACCTTTTTGGCCGAAGTGTGTCATGGGTTAGACCTCGGCTTATTAAGCCGACCACTTCCCACATCGAGGGCTCTTTACCAGCCCGCACAATCAAACTCCCTAGACTAAGTGAAAGTTATCAAGCCATTATAGTCTGATTGCCTAGTTCCTATGAGCATAGACCGCCCACGAGCACCGAGACATCGGCTAAGGGTCAACGCTGCATCTTGGAACACCCTTTGTATATTCTACATCGGGGCAGAAGCCGACAACTGGCCAGTTACAGTTTAACACAGTCACACAAGGAGGTAAAAAAATAAAAGAGCGCATATGCAGGGATTTGAAACCATGCTCATTATAACAAACCATTAAGTTTTATACATTCCATAAAATTTCGACATTCCAAAGTCCTACCTAATAATACATAGTGTCTTTTGGACACAGGTGCCCCGGTAAGCTGAGCTCCTTCCTCCACCTCAGGATAGAACTGCTCCGTCATGCAAGGTTTGTCCGCAGGAGGACCGGTGGCCACAGTCACTGCGTCAACCATGCGCCAGTGCGTCTTCACGCAGGCGTACACCCTTCATACACCCTCAAAGCACGCGGAGCTCCTCCAGCTATCAGTACGCGAGACGCCCCCCCCCTACGCAGACACATCACAAGACCGAAAGGCTGCCCGGAAGGGTGTCGGTAGGCCACAGCGCGACGTGGAGGTCTTGTAGTGCCGACCTCACCATGCGGAGTAGCTCGGCCAATTGCTTCGTTCGAATGTTCAGTAGCTTCGATGCCGGAGACCCCGGGAACTGCCCCCAGAAGGCCTTCTCCACTTCGTGACCCTCCAGCTGGTCGAAGTGCTCTGCGGGAGATCCGCGAAGACTTCTGCGGAATGCCGCAACTGGGTGAGCTCGATGCACCCTATGCTGCCAAATACACACTGTAGTAAGTATTGCTTACCTGAGGTGATCTGCTCCAACTGTTGGAGCACCTCGCGGTACGCCCGGGCCGTGGTCTTGAGGTCAGAATGGGCAAGCTAGAGCCTTTCACTACAAAAAAAGACACATCCGTGACATTTTGGGCCGAACGAAAAAAATTTCTGTCATACTTATGACACTTCTATGACGATAATTGTGACAAAACCCGGTATCATCATAGATGTGGTCGGCTCCTATTTCTATGACAAAAAATGGGCTTTTCGTCCTCGGCCGGCCGGAGACGCAGCTGCATGACATTCTTTGGGACGTCCACGACGGAAAAAACCGTGGTAGAAGGGAGGGCGAGGAAAATATCGGGGTGCTCCCGGTTACGGTGGGTGGTCGGGGCCGAGCGATGTGCGTTTCTCTTGTACACGCACGCGCATGGGTGCGAGGCGTTGGGCTCTAACTGAACCCGAGCGATTGCACTGCAGGCTACGCCTTACTGAACCCGAGCGATCGATCGATGGCTGTTAACTGAACCCGATCGAGCGATTCCTTCGCTACTGCTGCTAACTGAAGCCGATCGATGCTGCCTCTACATGAACAGTGAGCGTTGCTGGGGGGGTTTGGATGAACAGTTCCCGGTGGGGGTGGATGAACAGGACCCCGTGGTGTTGCCTCTGGATGAACAGGACCCCGATCGATTGAGCAGGTTGGGGCTGGATGAACAGGACCCCGTGGAGGGCAGGATGAACAGTAGACGGTGGAGGGCTGGATGAACAGTAGCCCGTGGAGAGGGCTGGTTGAACAGTAGCCGGTGGGGTAGCGCGCGGTGGAGGCTGGATGAACAGGAGCCCGTGGATGAACAGTCACAGGTGGAGGCTGGAGGAGGTCGACGGTGGATGAACAATAGCTCGTGGAGGCAGGAGGGGGTCGACGGTGGAGATGAATAGTATCTCATGGAGTCCCGTTTTGTGGTACGCCACACCCCTCCCGATGAACAGGACCCCCGTTTCGACCGTAGCACTCCAACACAAGTCCGTTTCCTCCGTTTTGTGGTACGCCACACCCCTCCCGATCAACAGGACCCCTGTTTCGACCGTAGGAGGTCCGTTTCCTCCATTTTGCGGTATGCCAGACCCCTCCCAATGAATAGGATCCCGTTTCGAACGTGGTCGGTCGAACACAAGGCCGTTTCCTCTGATATGCGGTACGCCAGGCCTCGTCTCCATCGGCTGTCCGTCCAAGCCCTCCCGATGAACACGACGACGCATTCCATTCCGACCCAACCGGTTGGCTCCCCATGAACACGACGACGAGGCAGTTTCTCCGTTCCGACCCAACCATGTACACGAGCCCTGGCCGTACGTATGCGCGAGTAGGCGTTCGAGACCCTGCCCGTATGTACGTACGTGGCCGTATTTTCTTTCTTGCACACTGGCCGATGTACGTACGTGTACATGCTACGTGCGCGCCTCTACATCGACCAGTATGTACTTACACGTTCGCGACTAGAATGACAACGCTACGCATGCACTCCCTTGTGATAAGATGTAGCTGGTGGGTCCCAGCTCTCAGGAGGGCGAATGGTGTTTTTTGCCCGGACGCACTTCCTTGCTTGCGAAGATGTAGCTGGTGGATCCCAGCAGTAAGGGGGAAACGTTTTTTCACGAAATACGGTGGCCCGTCCGGTGGGTCCCCGCTGTCAGGTGGAGGAATAATTATTTTGCGCGTAATAAGGAGGCACTTTCTTGCTGCGGCCGTGGACCCAGCTGTCAGCCTCTCCACGTACAGTTCACATCCGATGGAAGCCGTTCCTTGACCATGTTGACCACGCCGCGCCAAGAGCACCAGGGCGGTGGACGATGGCGAGGCCTAGGAAGGGGACGATGCGGAGCCGGGGAAGATGCGGCAGTGGAAGCCCGCGCGGAGTGGAGTATGAGGGTTCACTTGTTCGACTGTGGTGTGTGGCTGCCGTCGCCGCAGGGCCTGGCCAGCGGTGGGAATAGTAGGGGGCGGTGAGGCCTCAGCGGCAGCACAGCCGGCCACGGGAGGCAGGAGCAAGCGGCATGACTGGCGCTGCTTTGGGTGGTTGGAGCAACAAGAC
Organism: Triticum aestivum; assembly: GCF_018294505.1. Taxonomy (NCBI): domain Eukaryota; kingdom Viridiplantae; phylum Streptophyta; class Magnoliopsida; order Poales; family Poaceae; genus Triticum; species Triticum aestivum. Next base: position 57,803,318 of record NC_057796.1, read on the forward strand.
CAGAGGTTGAAGAAGCACTACGACCGTTGGATGGACATTGTACGGTCACTAGAGCTAGACTCGTTCATATTGACTAAGTTGACAAAGCACTCCGTCCTCGTCAAGTAACTAGGCCCACAAGTCAGCCTCCCACCAAGGTGGGTCCCAACCAGCAGGGGGAGTATTCATTTTTTTGTGCGTAATAAGGAGGCACTTCCTGTGGGTCCGAGCTGACAGCGGGGGGAACGTTTTTTCCTGCAATACGGTGGCCCGTCCGGTGGGTCCTAGCAGTCATGGGGAAAACGTTTTTTTTTGCGAAATATGGTGGCCCGTCCGGTGGGTCCCTGCTGTCAGGTGGAGGAATCACTATTCTCCGTGTAATAAGGAGGCACTTCCTTGCTGCCGTCGTGGACCCAGCTGTCAGCCTCTTCACATACAGTCCACGTCCGATGGAAGCCGTTCCTTGACCACGTTGACCACGCCGCGCCGAGAGCACCAGGGCGGTGGACGACGGCGAGGCCTAGGAAGGGGAGCACTACTAGGAAAAGGGCTAAAGATAATATGGACACTAATGGCGCACCACACATGTGGTGCGCCACAACTATATACTAATGGCGCATCATGTGTTGGTGCGCCATTAGTGTCCAAATAATAATGGCGCACCACATCCATGGTGCGCCACTAGTAAAAAAAATTTATTTTTTTTCAAAATTACTAATGGCGCACCAGAGGACAGTGCGCCATTACTAGTTCAACTAGTAATGGCGCACCACTCCCACGGTGCGCCATTAGTAATTTTGTTACAAAAATTTTTTCAAACTGTTTTTTTACTACTAATGGCGCACTGTGGGCCCACCACTCCCACGGTGCGCCATTAGTAATTTTGTTACAAATTTTGTTTCAATTTTTTTTAAAACTACTAATGGCGCACCGTGGAGGTGGTGCGCCATTACTAGTTGAACTACTAATGGCGCACCACCCCCACGGTGCGCCATTAGTAACTTGGCCCATTTCACCGACTGCACTCCCCCCCCCCCCGGTGGACCGCCTTTTCAGTTTAAAAAAGAATAAAAGAAAATGATGGGAATGTCAAAAAAATAAAAGAAAATAAGTTTCCCATGTGATATGTGGTCTAGTTGTTGGGAAAATTTACAAATATGAATTTCGACTTTATTTGCAAAATCTCTCTGGAATTTGTAAAATGGGCATAACTTTTGCATACGAACTCGGATTAAAAAGTTTTATATATGAAAAATCATCTACTCAAAAAGTTACATAAGAATTTAACAGAAAAAAAGATACGGGGCTTTCAAGATCTAGAGGCAAAAAAATTCAAAAAATTTCAAACTTACTAGTGGCGCACCGTTTGCTAGGTGCGCCACTAGTAACAGAAAAAAATATTGGTTTTGAATTTTTTTTTGGAATTTTTTTTTCAAAAAATGATTCGTAATATGACAGGGAAGTTTGAAATATTTTTCAAAATTTCATCATACTCATGAATATGAACAAAGTCCTAGACATCAACAAGGTTTAATAGGATTGATATGATAGATATATCAACAAGTGGTTGTTAAGTGAGGTGGTGCTGGGGTTGGATAGAACTGCGAAGTTAAGCGTGCTCGGGCTGGAGTAGTGTGAGGATGGGTGACCTTCCGGGAAGTTTGACTACTTAGTGCGATTTGACTTGAGATTAAGCATATTGACCCGAGATTAAGAAAAAAACGAAAAAAATTTGAAAAAAATATTTCTAAAAAAATATTTTAAAAAAATTGTTACTAATGGCGCACTTCTATGTGGTGCGCCATTACTAAGTCAAATAGTAATGGCGCACCATGGCCTATACTAATGGCGCACCAGTGGTGCACCATTAGTATACCACATACTAATGGCGCACCAGTGGTGCGCCATTAGTAAAAAATACTAGTGGCGTGGTACTAGTGGCGCACCAGTAGTAGGCAAAACTGGTGCGCCACTAGTAGGCCTTTTCCTAGTAGTGGAGGACGCGGAGCAGGGGAAGACGCGAAAGTGGAAGCCCGCGCAGAGAGGAGTACGAGGGTTCACTGGTTCGGCTGCGGTGTGAGGCTGCCGTTGCCGCGGAATAACATGGGGTGTGGGTGAGTAGATGGATGGCCTGGCCAGCGGTGGGAGTAGTAGGGGGCGGTGAGGCCTCGGCGGCATCACAGCCGGCCACGGGAGGCAGGAGCGCGCGGCACGACCGGCGCTGCTTTAGGCGGCTGGAGCAAGAAGAGGAGAGGTTGAAGAAGCACTACGGCCGTTGGATGGACATCGTACGGTCACTGCAGCTAGAATCGTTCATATTGACTAAGTTGACAAAGCCCTTGGTACGCGTCAACTTAGTAGGCCCACAGGTCAGCTTCTGAAACGGTGCGCCCCAGATGTCAGGGGGAGGAATCATTTTTTGGGCGGGTGAAGCTAGAATATCCGAGATTGAAGAAGAAGCACGGCATCCGTTGGATGGACATCCAATGGCCACTGCTGCTAGAACCGTGTGTTGACTATAATAAGTTCACAAAGCCTTGCATACGCATCAACTTCTTTTTTTTAGGGGACGCGTCAACTTAGTAGGCCCACAAGTGTGTGGGAGAGAACTTATAGCCCATTTGCGATTTGTAATAATGTACAGCCCATTTTTGAATTCTAATGGAATTTACTACAGCCCATTTACAGTTTGTTAAAAGTATATCCCGTTTTCTAGCTAGGACAACGATTAATAATTTCAACCAACCGTTCAAGACAGAATTCAATAAAATTTCCCACATTTTGATGGGATCCGAAATATTCTTATCCCGAAATTTCTAGTCAGATTAAATATAAATTTGTATTACGTAAAAATCTAACGAAATATTGCGCGCGCAACAATTAAAAATTAAGATTTTCAAAATCCATAAATAATATTTTATAAACTAATTCGATGCTTGGTGCATTTTTTTATAGTTACTGCCCAGTTTTTATAGTTACATCCCATTTATTATTTTTTAAAGCCCATTTTCCTGTTAAGCCTAATGCATCCCTCCTAGGAAAGATTTGCAGCCCAGCGGGGCGGAGAATAACAAGTTGACCTTGCCTGGGTAAACGTATAGCTGGGCTAGCCATTTTCATCTTGACAAAAAATAATATCTGGGCTGGATATCTGTCCTGGGATAGACGGGCCACAGCCCGCCCAGTTAATTCCCTGCTCTCCTCTGAACAACAACGAAAACATCGCCGAGAAAAACTCTGCAGTGCTCACGCCTCAAAAACACAAATACTGCTTCAGCTGCTTGGTCCCAGCTGTCGGCCGCACCTTGTGCGATTCTCTCATTTATTGACTACATAGGTTGACAATGGTGTGGGACCGTGATGTCAGGAAACCAGGAGGAAGCAAAAAAATATAGTTGTACATAATAAGGAGGCACTTGCGTACGTACGGCTATGGCCCTAGTGGGTCCCTACTGTCAACCAGTCAAAATAAAGTCATCTCTTGAATCCTCATGTTCATTGACCATGTTAACAATGCTCGGCGCCACGGCGAGCGCAACAACTCGAAGGACGACGAAGAGGGTCTCGCGGGCCCTACGGATGGTCGGATACAACGCCCGCTGCTCATTCAGGAAGCCAGGATCATCGGATACCTATGAGCACCTTCGAGAGACTGAGACGGCATGAAACGGTAAGGCCGCTCTTGGGAGCTCTGGTTTATTTCACAACTGTATTAAGATACAAGTGTAATTTACTCGTCATCGGAAACAACGCGTAAAATACAGGCGTAATGAAACCGAGGGCCCGAGATCTATAAGTAAAACCGGCGGGTTACGCGTGTAATTTGAGAGACCGGTGTATATTTTACTAGTCAAAATCGACCAACCAAGCGCTTCGCCCGAGACCATCTGCTTTTATTTACAAGCATCAGTTTTACAAGCGGTTTTGGTTGGAAAACGACGATCCAATCACGGCCTAAGATGATGAGTTAGTCAGAAGATCATATGGTTTCACATCTAACCTACCCGACTTGTCGTATAGGCTATGAATGAAACGTAAGACGATGAACTTCTTAAGCACGGAAACAACAGAAGAGGATGATCTTCCTAACAAGCAAATCACTGGCATTAGATCGACATGCAAAACAATACGAAGCATTATTCTCAGGAGGCACGGTGAACAGCTCGTGATGCCGCATGCCACAACATTCCAAGCTCAAGTTTGCAATCAAACAGAAGGCCTGGCATTACATAGACAATATTCAGAACAAACTCTTAAAATATCTTACATAAGTCAACATTCATGTGACTATGCATCTCAGCAGAGTAAATATTTACTTCTGAACTGAAGACAGGAATAGGAAAAAACGATCGACGTTGCTCACAGCAAAGGGCGTCCCACTCAAAAATATCAAATGGATGTCTTCTGGCTAACATCAATCAGCAAAAATTGACAAGGTTTTCCAATTCCAATATATTAAACTAATGTCAACTTTGACAAGCTTTTACCATTCAAAATATGTAATGCCTATGATTGTGGAACGGGCAGGGTTTGTCATTAGTTTGTCATCTGATAGTCCGGTGGCTCAAGGTGACGACGAATGATTAGAGAACCATTCGATGTATTGTGCATGATGAAGTATTATTATGGAGGACACGAACCATCTGAACATTTTGCGCAGTTCCACTAAAATCAAGCTGAGCATCCCTGTCGATTTCGTATTTATATGCTGCCAGAAAACAAAGACACATCAGCACACACATGAATATTGGCCCCAGTGTCAACCCACCAATCGGTGGACTAACAAACTGAAAGTACGGTAAACAGATTACCATACCCAGATGCCCCATCATTGTTGCTTAGAGTGACATTGACAGAGTTGGAGTCCTGTCCTGGCTTCTTGGTACTTGTTTGGGCACTTGTTTGCCCAGTGTTCCTCCGAACCACAAGTAAAGCAGCCATCTCTGCAGACTAGTCATGTCACCAGTGTCTACTAATACTCTGTAAAGCTTCTCGATCATTCCTTGTGTAATGTAGCGCAAACAGTGACTGCTTCTTTCTACAAAGTGGTAAGACCAACTGGACCCACTAATGCAGCAGTTTGCCTTAGACACATTGGCTCCTTTTGTGCAGTTCAACGAAAATCAAAGTCGGAATAAAACCGAGCTTTAATTTTGATATCCCTGCAAGCAACAAAAGGTATAAGGGAAACAATTACTGAGAAATAATAGTTGATGACTTGTACTCCCAGAAGAATAACATCTACTGATCTACCTTATCCTAATGGGAAACAAAGCAGGAGAGTAGCAATTCTCAATCAGTGTGATTCATTCATATTAACTGAGACATTATCATAGCAATGCCTTGTTTCAACATGTATAAAGAACGACAAAGCAGAAAAGTATCATTCCTAAAACAGTGCGACTGATTCATTTTAACAAAGACATTATCTTAACAATACCTTGGTCAAACATGTAAAAGAACTACAAAGCAGGATATACCATTTGTAAAACACTGTAACTGATATATAATAACAGAGACATTATCTGAACAATACATTTCTTAAACATGTACTCCGGCCGGTCCCTAACAGAAATGGTACTCCCGCCGATCCCTAACAAGTGTTGCAGATTTGAACTAAGATTCAGTAGTTAATTTTGAGGAAAGTAGGTACTACCTTTCAAGACCAAGATTTGAAACAAGGCCTAAGGTGGATCTAGAAGAGATCTCAACACATATATGGAAATCCGATCTCATTTTGTGCAGTTCCACCAAAATTAAGCGAAGAAAAATGTCGCAATAGCAACAAGTTGAATAGATATCCCTATTTTAACAAAGGCAAAAAAGGAATCAATTACTGGCCAATAAAGTAGGATGAAACATGCGGCCACAAAAATGGTAATCTCGCCAATCCCTAACAAGTGTTGCAGTTTTGAAATAAGATACAGTAGTTAATTCTGAGAGTGGCATTGCTTAATTTTACCAACGGCATTAGATTAACAAAAAGCATAACACTACAGGAATCAGGAACTTTGCCGTCCACCATGGCTAACGGCAAAGGCATGCCTTGCGGACGGCAAAGGCCTTTGTCGTCAGCCAACAGACGGCAAAACGTCCGGCTGAACGAGCTGCGGCAAAGGGCACTTTGCTGTCTGCTGGTGGACGACAAAGATGCAAAGGCCTTTACCGCCAGCCAGCGGACGACAAAGGGCATGGCTCTTTGCCATCTGCTGGCAGACGGCAAAGGCTGCAGGCTATTCTGTTTCTTCTTATATCAATTCATTTTCACAAAAAATCAAACACACACACACACACACACACACACACACACATATATATATATATATGACCAGTATAGCATATCCAACACATGTTACCAATAGTAGCAAGTTTCATCCATACATATACATAGTTTCATCAATATTACACAGATTCATCCATAGGTAGCAAGTTTCACAAAGTCAAAACAAGAACTAAAGACAAGCACTCCATATCTGAAATTACAAGAAATGACCTAAAACTAAATATGTATTTTCTTAAAAACTATCTTATTACTAAGATCTTCTCTGGATCTTCTTCTTTTCTTCCAACCCGCATAACAAAAACACTAAGAAAGAGAGAATGGGTTAGGAGTAGAAATGTAGCATTTCACTTGGTGAAATGAAATGATGTAGGAGCCAGCACTAGAGATCAACTTTAGTTTTAAGCATTAATCTGGGTAAATGCATAATTAGAAAATCCAAGCAGAATTTTGAGTAAAAGAAAATTATGACAGCCTCAGCAAGTACTAAACGAAAAGAAGACCTGACAACTACCCATGGATCTACTTATTTCCACTAGGATAAAGAAAACATACGTTGCATTTCCACCAGCAGCAACTACAGCTGCTGTCAGTGGCCGCATTGCAGTTCCAGCATTACCCAAGAAGAGCTTTACTTCCTCTTTGGCGTCACTTTCAACCGGGAACCTGCCGCTGCAGCCAACAACCACAGCTCTTTTTGCAACTTTATTTGCTTCCACGGAGAGTCCAAGGGCTTCCAGGGCATCGAGCATGTAGTGGACATCCTCGCTGTTCAACAGGTTATCACCACCGTTGTTCCCTAATAAGCAGAAACAAGCTAGGGATCAGCTAGTGATGACAGTGAAGTAAACCAGCTAGAATTTCTCATCTTACTATAAATAAATAAGATAACAGGACATGCTGCACTATAATTTTTTGATCAGTTGAAACCTAGTAAAGCCTGGAGAATCCTAGAATTTATCATCTTACTATAAATAAATAAGACTAGAAGCAAACGTGTGCTTCGGCATCGTCTTGCATTGTATCGTGTGCTGAACAACTCACATATAAAAGATAAATTACTCACACTCACACTCAACATCATGATTCGGTAAACCACCTGATTTATATAGGAAAAATGATGGATTTAGAGGTTATCCATCCATAAATTTTAGTTGTGCCAGTGCTAAACAGGATATCACATATTACTATATTTTATTTTTGATTGACAAGTAAAGAGATCAAGGGATATATTTCATTACAGCGGATGCTATACCAAAGCTTCAGTCAATTATGTTCGAGACAGGGCACAAAAGGTGCAGTGTTTCCAATCTGATCTGCAGTACTCCATGGTAATTTATTTTCTAGGAATATAGAGAGCGGAAAGTAGAACGCTTGTCGGCCTGTGTGTCCCTATAAGGTTAAAACACTATCCTCATCTTCATTCTTCAATCTATATGGAAAACTGCCGATTAAAGGAATGATGGGTCAAAATGGTACGCTCCAAAACCTACAAACAGAAAATATGGATGCTTAGGACCATATTAACAGCCTCCGCATGAGATAAAAATAGATGACGTGGACTTAGGTGTAGAAAATTACCACCCTCCAAAGAGGCAAATGACAGACCTTTTATATGCAACAAAGTAAAGAAGTTTACAAATTAACAGCTTGTCTGAATCTATTTCTAATGTGAGAAAGTAGGTTACTGAAATAACTTACATGCAGTTTATCAACAGGAACAGACATAAACAAGGTGATACATCCGTATTAAACTTGGATAGTAGCAACTTGATTTCAGGGGCAACGGTATATTTTTTCATTGGTGAATAGTTAAGAAAATAATACCACTCTTACCCACCCCTCAAGGGAAGATTAATTATCACATTCACCATTGTCAGTCACAACTGCTAATGAGCACAAAAATGCAAGTAAAGTCTAATAAAGAACATTCACATTTCTATACCGAATCATCATGCTGCATATGAGACAAGCACATAAGAATCATTGTGGGAACTGCATATGCCATGTCTAAAAAAAGAATCGCTCTTTGCGTAGTAGAAATTATATCAATAGTCTGGAGAGAACTATACATAAATAACAAAAATATTAGGGAGATGTTGCTGCTAGTTGCGTGCAGCTGCGTGCTTTGCCTCCTGCAAAGAAAGTAGAACATTGTGTTTACCAACTGCAAATATTTGTGGTTGTTCTTCCATTAGCAATGGTATCTACTTGGCAACAGCAAAAGGATGAAATTTAGCTACATAAATATTTGGTGTTTCTCCAAATTCTAAAGATGAAATAACTGAACATTGAAAGAACAGTAAAAAATATACAAAGCAAGGATACACAAGCACATACAGCACACGCGCATGTAGGCAGAACTGGCCCAGCCATGGCCGCTGCGACATGGATTCCTCACTGCCGCCGCCGCGACATACATGGATCAGAGGTAGATGCATAGGAGAGGAGTGCATAAGGAGAGGAGTCGAGGGTTGGTACCATGGGCGTACGTGCGGGGGGGGGGCGTCTCTCTCTATGCTCGGCCCTGGTAGCTGCACGGCGTCGGAGATCTCGTGGATGGGCTGCAGCACGACCCTGGTGGCCGATGGGCTTGGCCGGTGCTGCTCCAGCGAGGGGCGTCACTCCGGCGAGGAGGAGGCCCGTGCGGCGAGGAGGAGGCCGGATCCGGAGTGGCCGGACCTCCCGCGGCCGGATCCGGGCGCGAGGCAGCATGGGGCGGCGCCGGCGACGCGGGGACGTGCGCGGGGCGCAGAGGACCTCGGTGCTCGGCTCCCATGGCGGCGGCAGATCTCGAGGTCGGGGAGACCGCCGACGAGGCTTCCGTAGTGGGGCGGCGATCTTGTGGGGAGGTGGCGGTGCGCGACGCGGCGGAGGCGGCAGCGCGAGGCGGCGGGGCTCTGGGGTCCGGTGAGGTGGCGACGCGCAGCGGCGGGCGGAGGTGAGGTGGCGCAGCGGCGCGGGGTCGAGAGAGGCCGCCGTAGCTGCTCACGCGAGGGAGAGGGAGAGACGAGCGGGAGAGAGAGCAGTGGGGCGGAGAGAGAGGGGATAGAGATAGAGGAGGGGGGCAACGGGTTTTTTTACCCGCAAAACAAAACAAAAAAGATAGCCCCACCTCTTTGCCGTCCGCCAGCAGATGGCAAAGAGGGTGTGGACCATTGCAGTGTACTGGCATCTAGTGGACCCCACCAGCACCTCTTTGCCGTCCGCTGGCAGAGGGCAAAGTTTCTTTGCCGTCAGCCAGCCGACGGCAACGAAATGACAGATGGCAAAGACCTTCTTTGCCATCTGTCTGTTCTCTGTCGTCTGCTGTTTGGTAGCTGAGGGCAAAGACCTTCTTTGCCGGCAAAGAACTGGCAGACGGCAAAATCCCTAAGTCCAGTAGTGTAAACAGTTCCAGGGGAGAGTGGGCGCAACAACAACATGTGCTTCCATCTACTTATAAAGGGGTGATGCAGAGTTTGTTGTAACAAAGCAACAAGCATAATGTCTCTGTTGGTCCCATTTTTGTTCACTACTTAATGGGAAAAGACAGCAATACAATAGCTTCAATTTAACATTTATTTAAAACAGTACCAATACAAGTAGCACAACATCTCAAAACACACTGCACGATCATGTGGATGAAGGCAAGTACCAACCTATCATGACTCACACAAGATCACGCACGAATCTGCCAACATGAATAGGAAATCCAATCTCGTTTTGTGCAGTTACTCTGAAATTAAGTAAAGTCGCCGGTGAGACATTTAAGTTTGCTATAGCAACAAGTTGAATAGATATCCCTAATTTAACAGAGGCAAAAAAGGAAAAAATTACTACCAATAAAGGAGGATGAAACATGCGGCCACAAAAAGAAGCATCTACCTTATCTTGATGGAAAACAAAGTATAGGATAGTAGCATTTCTAAAATGGTTGCATTGATTCATATTAACAGAGAAATTCTCTTAAAATAGTTCAGTAGTTAATTCTGAGAGTGGCATTGCTTAAAATACAATAGCTTCAATTCAACATTTATTTAAAACAGTGCCAATACAAGTAGCATAACATCTCAAAACACACTGCACGATCATGTGGATGGGACATGGGACATGCCAGCACCATGTGCGTCAACACGTATAAATGAGTGATGCAGAGTATGTAGCCAAGCAGCATATCTGCGTTGGTCCCATATTTGTTCTCTTTGAAACTTTTTCCGATGTGAGGGCAGCAAATCTAGTCCTGCACAAACTACCCGACCCCCTAGTTTCTTTCCCTTTTCAACAAAGAGTTGGGTTCCTTACAGATGTGTGTACTAGGTTACCCCCTTTTTCCCTTTTCGACCAACAAAGCGGCTGGATAGCTAGTCTATACTACTTTCCCTCCCTCCTTTCCTCATTGAACCATGTCCTAGATTCATGCTGCACCCCACCGCACCCTTCTTTCCTCTTTGAACCAAGACCTAGATTCGATTACAGAATCGAAAAAGATCAGCATGCAGCTAGATCAATGACGGTTTCAAAGAAACTTATACCTTAGGGTCGTCGGGATGTGGCAAGGCGTGCGGCGGGAGGTCGGATCTACCCACACTACCTACGGCAGCAAGGAAGAAGGGGTCGGTGGCCCTCTCGCACAGGCGCTGGGTGAAAGAGAAAAGCACAGCCGGCAATGGATTGCCTCCCTCGCCGAAGGCGATAGAGTGAACGCTGCACCTCCTCCCCTTCCCGGTGCGACGGGATCCGGACGCCTCCTTCGCCAGCTGTCTGTGAGGGGGTGAGAGAGACAGAGGCCACAACGCAGTCTTGTTTAGATCTGGTGAAGAGGGTGAGAGACAGTAAATATAGCAAACCCTAGCAAAGGAACGTTGAGCCGCCAGCGTGTATATATATATATATATATATATATATATATATATATATATATATATATATATATATATATATATATATGTAGTGCGGCGAAAGTGTGGAGAGTGCAAACCCTAGCGAACAAGCGCTGAGGCTCGAGCTTATATATATACTGTAGTACGGACTGAGCTCCGGTGCCTTAACTGCACCTGCTTTTGGCTGTATGACAGGTGGGCCAGCCACATTTTGGGCCCACCTGTCATAAACCCAAAGGCAGGTGCACTAAAGTAAATGAAGCTGCATCCATATAGTACTCGTGTATACGACTAATATATAGTGGAGTGGTTTTCTTATTCTTTCCATAACAATCGTTTTAAATTGTGTAAGTACGAAACGAAACTCTTTATTTAACGTACCAGTGAAGAAAACTACTACTCCCTATGTTCCTAAATAGTTGTCTTTCTAGAGATCTCAACGAATGACTACATACGGAGCAAAATGAGTGAATCTACACTGTAAAAAATGTCTATATACATTCGTATGTGGTAGTCCATTGCAAACCAACTGAAAGACAAATATTTAGGAACGGAAGGAGTACTTCCGATGAACTAACGATCCACGCATCCTGGTCGCACTTCCTGTCCTTCACGTGCGGTACACTACCCTCCCTTAAGTGAACAACCACACATACGCCAAATTATCGGAAACGTGTGAGAGTGTGAACAAATAAAGAATTTTAATTTCAATTATCGGAAAGGTTTGAGAATATGTACAGTTTGCCCTCTCTAATAATTATGGTTTGTTGTGTTCGGCCTAAACTTGGTCAAACTTTACAAAATTTGACTTCATTCAAATCTAATATGCGGAGTAAATAAAAATGGAGGGCTACTACGTCCATCCGGGTTTTTAGTCCACACCATTTTTTTTAATCAAAGTTAATAGCTGGACAAATAAAATTACAGGGGAGCTGGAGACAAAGTTGTGAGAAGGCTTAGAAATCAATACAAAACTTATGCTCTTAGTACCAACGTCGATCCTTCTTCGAGGAAACATTTGGTTCATAGCCAATTGTGTGATAAAATTGCACCAACGTGAAAGACGACTGCGTCTCCAACGCAACCAAGGTGAACTGACGAAGGATATCATCTTTGTGGGTAACAAGCAAAGAGCACTGATGGAAGACAGCTTGTTTTTCATTGAAAATTGATCAGCTTCACCAGCCAACGCAACCATAAGGCGCAACCATGAGCATCGATAGGTCATCGTGGTGACGCATAATCCATTTGGCATAAAGTTTGGGTGAGGCACCTGCGAAGTTCGACAAATCCTCATTGTGGTCTGTTTCTTCTCAGTAGTCAAGCTCGAGGAAGGAAGAACCACGTGGCAGAGGACAGTGAGGCGGAACAACAATGGCCATCCAATTTTGTGCAGTTCCACAAAAATTGAGGAAGACATGCCCGGGTATGCAGATACGCATCGCTGTTTCCAAAAATATAAAAAAGGGATATAGTGTTGTTACTTTGTTTTACAAGATTAACAACGACATCTCAATTGTCAATAAGAATTATGAAAAGTACACCAACAAACAGAAGCATCATGATTATGTTGATGGGAACTAAACCAGGATACCCGAGAAAAAAAAAGCATTTCTTCATTTAACTAGTGATAGTATTAGATTAGCAGCAGCAATAGGAGCATATGGACAATGACCGCACAACCACCATGTACTTTTTGTTGAAACAAAATGTATACCTCCACCGAGGCATAAATCAGGACAACTTTTCGAGTGGCATTTCCTCTATAATAGTAGGTGATGTTGGACCAGCCGAAGAACCCTAGCTACTATACATGGGGAGCTGGGGAGTAGTCGCATAGAAGAAAACCCGCATGCAGCAACCTGGGGAGCTGGACCAGTACAAGAAGTTATACCTCAGGTGGGCGAGATGTCGCTTAGGAGGGCGGGCGGGATCTTCCCACAAGACGGCAGTGAACAAGGGCGCGGAGGACCTTTGTCCGCGCCAGCGCCGGCTCCGAGAAGACGGTGCGCATCAGCTTCCTCCATCGCCGACGGCGACAACGTCAACGCTGCACCTCCTCACCTCCCGTAGCGGACGGGATTCGGCCAGATCTGTGACCACCGGTGAGGAGAGAGATAGTGTGGACACTATCATCTTGTTTTGATATGGAGAGGGTGAGAGAGCGAGACGCGAGAAACTCTATCAAACAAGAGGCTATAATGGAGTAAAACAATCTCTCCATAGCAGTGGTTTTAAATAGAATACGCGCGTTCCCGGAAAAAAGAAACGAAAATAGGTGGACAATTTTTTAGCGTACCAAGAAAGAAAACTCGATCAACAACACACCCCCGCTTCTAGGTCGCGAGAGTCGTCGCGCACACACACATAGACATAGACATGCATATCCGTGTTTACGTAAAATTTCATTTCCATCTCCATCTCCAATCATATTTGTCCAACTGGCACATTGTTTACGTTGTTAATTATATACGCGGCAATATTAACGTACATCATCTCTTGTTTGCGGGCGTCCGAACCGCTGCCACGGCCGTTCCTGACCAACCAAAACCCTCTTCATCACCCGCGCGTGCTTCCCGCTCGAAACGGTCAGTGCCGCATTCATGCCCGGCCAGAGCGGACGCGACCTCTCACTGGCGCCGGCATTGAAGCGGCGCGCCAACCGAGAGAGCGTCGCCTGCGCCGCTTCCTTGTGCACGCGACTGCTCCGCGTTCAAAGGTCGCAATAGCCGGCCACAACATGCATGTAAAAATTCTTGGGAGTCCGTGCTACAGCTAGCTATCCTCCCCAACTCATCAATCTCTTCCAGTAGTACTAGTACTCCATGGCGCGATCCATCGACAAGCAGGCGGGAAAGTTATCGTATACTCGGTTTGCGGTGAGTGGCATGCCGAGCGACCGTGTGGGGTCGAGCCGTGGTGGAGGGTGAGACACGAACGCGACAGGCGTGATTTAAAATTTGGTTTTGCTCGATGGCGCGATCAAACGAAATGGAACGTTGGTTTCTCTCTGTTTCCATTTGTTCTCCGGAAAAACGGAAACTTACCACTCCATTTTCATTCCTACTCCAAGGTTGCCCCGTTACAACATTCCATCAAATACAAAGGAAAAGTAACATGCATGCTGATGCATCTCAATGATTCACAAATAATAGCCAATAGTTACTTCACAACTAAAGACAAAAGTTGTGAGAGCGTGTACGAAAGAAAAACTACTAATGGGGTCACTATGACTTAAACCCTAAACCCTAAACAGGATTTAATTTCCTGGCCAGGTAGAACCTGTCGAAGGAAAGACGGCTGGCACCCTAGGATCATACGATGCTTTTGTGCAGTTCCACTAAAATCGAGCTGAGCATCCCTGATGGCAAAGATATTGAAGAAGTGTGATTAGAATAATAGTACTGGCACTAGTTCATGAGACATAAACTCATCACAAGTAGAAGCCGGTAGAAGTAGAGAAAGATTGACATGGAGATGGAGCTACGTGGGGAGCTGAGGCAGTGGAGCAAGCTGGCTCCAAAAGGAAGATGGACTACCTGGGACGTCGGGTTGTAGCTAGAAGGGCGGTTGGGACGCGGCATCGGCCCATACCGTGGTGACCCCCAATTGGGACGCACCGACTGTGGATTTTCTCCCTCGCCGATGTTGACTGCGTCTACGCAGAACATTGTTCCCTTCCCCCAGCTGCGGGATCAGGCCGAATATGGGACCAGCGGTGCGACCACCGTCGTTCTATGCTTGTGAAGAGAGCAACCCAAGCAAGCAGGCTTGTAGCTTAGGCTCCTGCTAGTGTATATATAGTGGTTTTCTTTTTCTCTCCATGTCAACCACTTTATATTGCGTACGTGTCATTGAAGAGTGAAATGATGGTTGCTTCTTCTGACTAACTTACTATGTGATTTGACTGCTCCTTTAGTGGCCCCTACACGTACTCCCCCTACGTGTATGCAACAGTCACACGTACACATGGACGCAAAAACGTGCGCGATGCCCTAATGCATGCATGTCCGAGCACACGACGGAACACAGACGGTCACGGTCAAGTGCTCAACCTACACGTGCATGCATACACATACTCAGCCAGGGTGAGCTAGTGACCGTATAAACACCGTAAAATGTATATATTGAGGGCATTGAGCGTATTATGAAGTCCACTAACCGTATTTTTACAAATATACAGTGACAGATAGTGTATTTATCTCGTTTGAAATTAAGCCATATTAACTGGAGAGGAGGCAGTATGGACTAGCATTACTTTGATGTGTCCCGTCAACTTGCCGAACGAGGAGAAGCTTGCAGGCCGGGAGAAGCTTGCGCGCGGTGGCTCGCAGGACAATGAGAAACTTTTGACTAATGCAAGTTGTCCTTCGCTCAGGCGGTGGATGTGCAACAGTTAATTCGGTGTCAGATTGCCAAAAGCATACACTATACTAGTACTATTATTGTTGCACTTCCCGAAGAGGCGAACAACGAAGCGCAAAGTTTACTAGTACTACTACTATAGTCTATAGAGGTACTATACTAGTACTAGGAACCGGATGGAGGAGCTTCTGCACTCTTATTATATTTTTAAAATGTGATAAAGCAATCTTCAACACGTTCGGTTCTCTTCGAGGGTTCTCGCATGTGATAATGGAAGTTGATTGCATGGAACACTCACCACAATTCTCGCTTAATTCTGGCTCATATCCTGTTACAAATAGGAGCGCTCGATAATATTTCCTCTTTTTTTGTTATTCAGCATGTAAACAGGTCAGAAAATCTTGCGGCGCATCTTTGTGCGACCCGTGCTTGCTGCACTTTGAATATGGCCGAGAGCTGGCTTGATGAAACACCTCGCTTCCTACTTCTTTTTTTACGGGGTACCTCGCTTGACCAGTGTCTTGGCTGATCGTCCTAAGAATGCTTATATATGAATAAAGCTCTCTCATTTACCCGCAAAAAAGATTAAGCCATATTAACCGGAAAGGAGGGAGTATGGACTAGCACTACTTGTTGGTGTGTCCCGTCAACTCGCAGAATGAGGAGAAGCTTGCAGGACAAGCTGAAGCTCACTTATGCCTTTTGACTAATGCAACGTACCCTCGCCTAGGCGGTGGACATGCATCAGTTCATTCGGTGTCAGATTGCCAGAGGCATACACTGTAGTACCGAACATGCGGAGTACCATCATTGTTCGACTTCACGAAGAGGCGAAGAGCTAAGCGCAAGGTTTAGTAGTACGAGTAGTACTACTACTAGAACCGCATGGTGGAGCCTCTGTACTCTTATTTTTCTTAATCTTTGATAAAGTACACATTTATTCTGGAGAAGGGCGAAAAACGGCAGCCCAACATGTAATGATGATATCGATCAACCATGCTCGAATATATCTTGGCCTCCGTGCGAGCCCGTCTGTGTGTTCTCGCTCCTCGTCTCTCTCAAGGAACGGCGGGTTGGCCATTTTGTCGTCAATTGAGATCGGTTTGCTCACACTCCAGTCCCACATGTCAATGATGTGCCAAGAGGAGGTGCGTTGACCGACTGGCCATACGCGTACTTGGTTTTGCACCTTCATACTACTCCTCCCTCCGTCACAGTTTACAGGGCGCGCTTCATGATGATGCATTTCTCTCAATGCATTTCCACCACCAGAGAGACTTTAGATGCGTTTGGTTTAATGCTCAATTAATTAGGGCGTGGTAACCGCAATTTTCTCTCGATGTAGTACTACGGAGTGGAGTAAGTGCATGCATGTGTCTACCCGGGGTGGAAGCACTGCATGCATGTGTGTACGCATTATTTCCTCTAGTAATAGACGCCGTGCTATAACTACCAATGTTATTTTTCAGGCCAATCGCTAGTCGCCTTGGTCCCAGAGATTTTCTCTTTTTCTGAAGCGCGCTCTATAAACAGTGACGGATGGAGTAGTATGAGCGGATTCAAAGAAGAGCGTATTGATGGTTGCTTCTTCCGAGCAACTTACAGTGGGAAAGGTGGGGCTTATGATTTGACTGCTCATTACTCACTATTAATGCGGCGCAATGACCGGTCTGAGTCTCCCATGCGGCTGTGCACTACCCCCTCGGTTCTTAAATATACTCCGGAGTATTTGTCTTTCTAGAGATTTCAACGAGTGACTACTCAAATATTTGTCTTTTTAGAGATTCAAATGGACTACTACATACGGATGTATATAGACATATTTTAGAGTGTAGATTCACTCATTTTGCTCCGTATGTAGTCACTTGTTGAAATCTCTAGAAAGACAAATATTTAGGAACGGAGGGAGTACACATACGAAGCAAAATGAGTGAATCTACACTCTAAAATATGCCCATTTGAAATTTGTAAAAAGACAAATATTTAGGAACGAAGGAGTATAATTTTGTGCATGGCACATGGACCCGGATGCCGAAGAGGCTTCTGGCAATGCTATCAAGCTTCCAGCATTTGTTTACATAATTGACGTACTATACAAATAATTTTCCAGCGACATGAAATTGTACAATGGTGTGAGCTTTCAGCTTTTGTTTCGTGTGTCTTGCCATCGATGCTCTTTTGGAAACAATAAAAAACTAACTTCCTTGCTAATCAGAGCTAATATTTACATCACAACTGAAGACAAAGTTGTGAGAAGGTGTTAAATTAAAATTGATCCATGCTTTCATTGGCAGCAACGTCCCCCCAGCTCTGTCTAAATCAACAAGGCATGTTGGGAAAAAAGTAGCTGTCTGGAGCATGCAACATTCCGATCATTTTGTGCAGTTCCACTAAAATAGAGCTGAGCGTCCCTGTTCCAAAGATATTAAGTGTGATTACGATAATAGAGGACTGCTGATGAAACAATAAACACACAAATAGAAGCCGGTCACCTTTGCAGTCTCTCTTAAGACTAACTAGTTGGAGAAGATTAGGCTCGGAGTTGGATGAGGAGGATAGAGCAAAACCAATCTCCCTTTGTGCAGTCGCAATGAAATGTAGAGACGTTGCCCGTGTGACATTTTGGCAGAACTGCACAAAACACTCTTAAGAAAAAAGTGATTTGTGCAGTTCACCAAAAGGTCGCAATAGCAACGAGGTGAAATGGATAGCCCTGTTTGCAAAAAAGAGGTAGAAAGGAAACAATTACTGGCCAATAACAGTTGATGACACATGCGACGACAAAAAAGAAGCATATTCCTTGTCCTAAGGGAAGATAACAACACGGTTGTGTTTGTCTAAAACGGTGTGAGGACGAGATTGCAATATGGAAAGTACGCCGGACGAGCTACGTTTTGGGCAAAGAACTATGGAAGATCCACATGCAGCGACGTGGGAAGACGGGCAGTGGAGCAAGGCCGGAGGGGATACCTGGAGGTCGTCGGGATGTAACTAGGTGAGCGGCGGCAGGCGGAATCTGCCCATACTGTGGCAGCGAGAAGGTGGCGTAGGCCCTACCACGCCGGAGCTTGGTAAGAGAGAACGGCGTGTACCGCAGGTCGGGACGTGCTGCCTCGGCGCCGTCGAACGGAGAAACGATGCACGTCCTCCCTTTCCGCCGGCGGACGGGATGCGGCCGGATCAGTGACCAACGGTGAGAGAGAGAGAGGCCACCGCAGCCTTGTGTGAGATACACTGAAGAGAGACAAACCAGGCAGGCAGGCTCCATTGTATATAGTGGAGCAGACTACCTTTTTCTCCATAAAAATCGTTTTATATTCTGTGTACGTGCCATTGAGCGATATAACTTTATTTAAAAATAACGCGCCAACGCATCAAGTCGAACTTTGTTTCGTGCACGCGTGGTACATGACCTCCGTAGGTAAACAACCGCTACACGCGTTCAAATTAGCACGTGGGCTGCCATTTTGTACAGAAATGAGCTCCACCGTGTACCCGCGCGGGTGTGGCTGGGCACAAAGCGTGAGTACGTGCACGGTGCACCTATTCTCTTCTTGTATACGTACACCACCTACGTGGGGTTGTGTGAGAGAGATACAAACTTAGAGAGATATAGTGTGTGGGTTCGTGAGAGTTTTTTGGGGGGGTGGGGTCAATCAAAAAATGTAACATATGCAATGTGTGTGAAATAGAGTCCTGGATATATCATATATATAGAGGGGGCGATCCACGAGAAGAGAGTGGAGGTATCATCAGCTTGAAGTGTCCATAGAATCGAAGAGAGGGATGATGTGTGTGTGTGCGTGCGCGCGATCGATAAAGAGTGCCATCGAATTTGTGTTTGCCCACGTCAAAGATATAGAGTGGCTGGCCTACTAGAACGTGAGAGGGGACAGGTGCAGTTTGTCTCTGTGGCATGGATACCTACCTACAGCGCTCGACTATCGGTGTGTGGTGGGGGGGGAGGGAGGCCTAATTAACTATAGAGGTACAATGGCTGGTATATGTGTGGAGGAGGAGAGAGGCCTACCTCATGTATTAAGGGAGATCGATCTACCTCATGTATTAAGGGAGATCGATCGGCATCCATGCATATGTGTAGGAGAGGAATAAGGTTGGGAGAGAGACAGAGCTAGAGTGTTGGAGGGGGTGGTAGTGGAGTTGCTTCTAACAAATGGTGGGATAGGCTTGCTAGACAACCGGAGGGCACGCCTGCAATATCAATAAGAGAGGGGATGGCTGCCTGTCTGTGCACGTGCGTGTGAGAGACGGGTCAGGAGGCATGCACGAATGATGAGGGGGGCGATATGGATGTGGTAAGCAGACATAACTACATAGGAAGATCAATCGTCCTTTGTCAGAGAAAGGAGAGACATAACTTGTGAGGTACGTCGATCGATGGGGGGGAATAGTTAAAGTCGACCTAGGTATATGTTGGGAGATCGATCGGTATACATGCATGTGTGTGTTAGAAGCAAATGAGGCACGGGGAGAAGGATAGAGAGAGAGGGATGCATCTAGGAGGTGGTGCGAGAGTCATACTATATCGAGGGGGAGAAGTGTGCGAGTACGAGATCGATGAAAAGAGTGGTGGGAGTGAGGCATGGACGGTGATAAGAGAAGAGGGGAAGCTTGTGTTTTGTGCTAGGCACACCTGGCTAGAGAGGCATATCGATCGATGTGTGCCGTAAAGAAGGAGCTGGGGGCCTACACACACCGTGGGTGAACGACCTAAAGTGAAAAGACGAATTTGCGCGATGGAGCTAGAGAATGCTGAGGGAGGGTTAGAGGGATGCGGGCGTCTGCATGCACGAGAGAAAGTTAGCGCTAGCTAGCTACAAAGATAAGAGGATTGTGTGGGTGTAAAAGACGAATAGAGATCATACTTCATTATAAAAAGCGAATTCGGATATTTGAAGAATTTATCATAGTGTTTTAAACCGACGCATGTGTGAATATATATAACGGTGATACACATGGTGTGGTTATGAACATGTTATACTACATATAATATATTTTATCTCTACTCTTATAAAAAACGGAGTTGTTGATGATGGTGCCATCCTGCAATATAGGCCGTCCGATTTATATCTGACGGATAGGAAGGAAACTATGGCAATTTTGAAAAAAGATACCCACACCCCTCTCCATATTTGCAAATTAGGCCTCCCCTTGATCATGTTGATGTTCTGTGGAACGCATGGGCATCTTGCTAGTACTACGTATAACATATAGAACATTGATCATAATTTGGGCTAATGTGTGGCTTTTGCAGCTCAGGTCTAAATACTTGTCATAATGTAGGGGGCGGGGCACTATACTATGTGTGATAAACACGGTGTACACGTATGGAACATGGTTTAGATTATGAATATATAGTTAGTACATCAAATGTACTATTATTTGGAATCAACATCAAGTGTATTCAAAAAATAGAATTCGAGTTCATGTAGTACACATAGTTCATATCTATCTCTATAGTAATCATGTGGTGTGTTATTAAGGTAATACACGAATGATGGTTGAAGTTGGCAACAATCATGATTGTAGATTGTTATTGAAATAGAGAAACGAATTCAAATTCAGTTCGAATTGCAGCGGTAGTATAGACATTTGGAATGCACTAAAATGTTGGTATGAGTAGGTTACATGCATTATACAGCAAGCGAAAAAATTTAATTGGACATAACATGGATTCATACTACCGAATAGCATTTAATTGCACTAAATTGTTGGTATGAGTAGCTTTAAATAGCATTTTTATAGTAAAACGGGGCAAGACTCTCTCTTTGTGTGGTGTGAATAGTTTTATTTTTTTCGTTTTCTTTTTGGTTGAGGGAAGTGCGAATTGATTTGGTACGTACAAGTACAATATTACACGTTAGGCTTGTCCCTAAAATTCAACCCGCGCCTTGTTATATCCTGAAAATTCAGATATCGTGCTCCCAAAACTGGCGCCTTCACAACCCGCGCCTTGCTATCCCGAAATTACAACGCGCGCGAAAACTCCCTCCAGCTGCCAAATCCCGACACGCGAAATCCCCCTTCTAACCCTAAGCCGAAAGGGCCGCTAGTTCAAATTGGTGCGGGGTACTTTTGTAACACACCCTACATTTTGGACAAGCGCGTCCCTAAGTCATGGTTCACCCCCTCCCATCGCCTCCTTTTTGCCATTCGAAATCCCAGGCCGCCATAACCTCTCCGCTCCAGCCGCGAAACCCCACCCTCCTCCGTCCGCCACCTCATCGCTGCCCAGCCGGAGCCTCTTCCCCGACGACGTCATCCACCGCAACAGCTCGACCTCCCTCGTCCACCTCCCCGGATGAGGATCCGTCGTCCATCTCGTCGTCCCGCCGGTTCAGCCGCCCCGTCCTCCACCTCCACGGACCTACTCCGACGATCGCCTCGTCTATCGCGGCTGCTCCATCCCCACAGCACCGCCTTAACCTACTCCACCGGAACCGCAACATCCTCACCGACTCCTCGGACGAAGCCGAGGCCTACTCGGCGCCACCAAAGAGGTTGTACACTCATCGCATCGCACCTTCTCCTTAGCTCGACCTCCCCGCCGACGGTGCTCCATCCCGCACCCCCATGGAGCGGCTACCTTGAAGCCGGCGCCGCGCGACATCTCCACGGCGGCTCTCCCCCAGTGCGAGGCCCCTTCGGCGGCGGCGTCCATACCAACCGGATCTGCTGCTGCTGTTCCGGCTCTCGCTCGCGCGCTCGCGCGCTCGCGCTGATGCTGCTGCTCTCCCCCTCGCTCGTGTTGCTGCTCTGCTCCGATTTAGCTGCACTTCAGTCGACTGAATCGACTTTTGGGTCAGTCAATTTTCAGGGGGTGGGGGCTCGCCGGAGTTAAGGAAGAACCACCCGCAGCGGGACGGGGGCTCGCTGGAGAGGTACCCCACTATCTATCTTAGGGTTCAGGGTGGGGCGGGGGGCCTATAGGGCTGGCCAGGGCGGTGGCGGACCGGCGGTGGGGAGTTGTTTCGGGGTGGCAAGGCGGCGTTGGGGCCGGCAGTTCGGCCGGTGTTGGCTGGCGGCTCAGGGGGGTGCAGGTTGAAGATGAACAGCAGGCCCTCCCTAAACTACATGTCAAGTGCCTCTCTGCTACCATTGCATTCAGTTTCGACAGTAACATTCAGATTCCACTGTAAATTTCAGTTTCGACAGTTAAGTTCAGAGTCAACAGTTTTTACCTCATCTGTTGTAGTCAGGTGGTTTTTGGTGATGTAAATTTTACATCTATTCTACATCATCTATTGGAGATGCTATTAGAATCCCACTTGAGATTGACGATGTCTGTCTTGTGCTGCTTCAGCCTTGACGTCTTACGGCTCATGGGGGCTGCTCCAAAGACAGAAAGATCCATCACAACAGAGCAGTGCCCTGGACGCCGTCTACAGATTCCTCAGATCTTCCTCCACACCTCCGACACGGCTACGGCAAAGAGGTTGTACACTTGTTGCATCACTTATTACTATACATTCATGTCGATCCATTAGGGCTATTTTGGTTCAACGGAAAAACATAGCAGTAGGGAATTTTCCAATGGCACTCTACTATTCAATTATTCATGCATTTTGTTGAAAGGAATGAAGCAAAACATCCACTTGGACCTACTTTTCAAAATCCTATGCATGAAAACAAGACCAAGTGCATTAGTGGCAGAATAACATTCTAATTGTACACGCTTTCATATGGTTTCACTTTATTTTGGCCATGTTTCTTTGCATTCCTCTGCTCTTCCAATTCCTGTAAACCAAACACTCAAGTTGACAGAAATCATGTGTTTACAAATGCTCTGTTTACCATGTGCATTCCTATCCTATTCTGGTGTTTTTCCTATCCCTGCGTTTTTAGAATCGTGTAAGCCAAATGAGCCCTTACAGAATTACTTCAGTTACAGGTAGGTGTCGAAGGGAACTTTGTGTGGTTTGTCCTGCTCCTGCTGCGACGTCGTCCACCTCAGCTGAGCTGCTCCATCGACAGAACATCCACCAAACTAGACATCACGACTCCTGACCGTCTTTCGCCGCCTCAGATCTCCTTCCCTGCTGCCGGCACCCACCGCAACTGCATCACCATCATCGACTCAGCAGATGAACCTGAGGAGTACACGGGTCCACAAGAGAGGTCGCACTCTTTTGTTTCTGCTTATGTTATGCATTGCTTAAAATTACCTGCTACTTTATCGTCCTGTTCACCTCTTGGACTCCAAGTCAGGTCCAAATTAATGTTCAAACTTGAGTTCTAAATTAGTTGTGGGGCACATATCGAGGAAGCAATGAATAGTATCTCTGTCTAATATCTGGTTCACCTAGGGTATGCCTATGCTATTCATGTTGGGTGGGAAACAAATAGTAAAGCAATCATCATCTGTCTTTTTATTAAATTAAAGCAATCATCAGCCTGCTATCCTTATTTTTGGATCCATCCACTGGTTCTTACCATCACTCTAAATTTCTGCATGCTCTCCTTACATAATCTCACCATATTTTTTTCGTATGCATGTCAGATATTGTACACAGTAATGCTGAACATGTAGAGAAAAAGAGAAGAGTTTTGCGCGGCAATACAATGTCAAGCAGACATCGCTCCATGGTGGGTTCAATGGCAAACCCTCCCCACCCCTCTCCAGATTGTAATCCAGAGGAAGATATCTGTTCTGAGGCGGATTCAGACGCCGCTGACCACTCCTATTTACCCCCAAAGGTGTTTGCTCTACCTTGGCATGATGATGTTAGTCATATCATGCATATGTTGCCTTGCAGTGCCTACTTTTGACATCAGATATGTCATCTGCTTAGTTTAGACATGTTCTGTAATGCCACCTGTTTAGTTTCTATATCATATATGGGAATTGTGCAGTCTCATGTCTTTTAGCCAGCCATAATATACGTGAAATGTGCAATGCCATCCTGTTTAACCAGGCATCATATATTTGAATGATATCTTGCCCATCCTTTTCTTCATTACATTTCCATTTGCCGACAATGTTTGTACATTAAACTACTCTTCCTGTTGTGACACCCAAATTTTTATTTGGCTTTTTTTTAACTTTTTCTTGTTTTGAGGGAAGTGAATTGAATTTTTTCTTCTAAAAGAACTTTCCCTCTCAACATATTTTCTTTCATGGCTAGTGCTTCATTTTTGGATTCACTCAAGACTTGATTTTGGTCTTGGAGGTTTTCCTCTTTTATTTGGACTCACACCAAAATGTTTTTCTTTTGGAAAAATGCCTTTGGAAAATTTCTTTGAAAATACTCTATAGCTTTTGGAATAATCCTTTACCACTTTCAACAATTCTCTCCTGCCATGACCTTAGAGAAAATTCACTCTCCTAACCCTCCCCTCATCTTTGGATCATGATTTGCATCAAATCCAGCAAGTTGGACCTCTCCATATAATTATTTTTCCATTTAAATCTTATCAAAACAATTTCTGTCTTCTATTCTAGCCCTTGGAGATTTACAAAGGAACTACCCTTTCTGTTTTGATTTTTGCCCCCAAACCTTATTCCCTTCCTAGTCCTTTGAACCCTCAACCAAGATCCATGAAGATCCACTGGTCTTCAGTTCAAATTTTTCAAACTACACTTGCTGCAAGTTTGGACCAGATTTGTCAAATTTGGTGAAATTCATTCAAATCTTTCTCCAAAAATTCTGAGTAAAATCAGGCAGCCCCTGGGTGCATTGAGTGGTCACCTCACCAAGTCCCAGCCCCAGGAAAATTTTTCTGCTTGCCAAATCATTCTGTCGAACACCTGCAGGGCACTGTCAAAATCAAGTTCAGTCAAGTTCAGTTAACAGTGGCTAAACCACTGTCATTTTCTTCAGTGTTCGATCTCAATCTCGCCAGTGCCCCGATGTCGCCTTGCTCCCCGTCCTCTCCCCCTTGTTCCTGCGCCGCACGATCCCCTGGAGCCTTGCGGACATCGGCGACGAGCAGGAGGAGGTGCGCCGCCCCGTGACCGACGCCGGCGGCGGCTTTGCGGCCGCCAGAGAGAGGCGCGGCGCAGACGGCGCCACCCAGCGCCGCCCAAGCCACCGGAGCTCGCCGCGTGGCCTTCCACTCCCCAGAACGCGCTGCCACTCTCGTCATGAACTGCAGGGCGTGGAGCGCGCTCTCTGCCGCCGTCGTGCCCGTGCGGCCACCCCACCGTGGACCGGCGCCATTACGCCAAGACCAACCGAGATTTGCGGGGGAACGACACCAGTACACCTCACTGATGCTGCCCGGCCACTCAAACCCCCTGCTCAACCACTGCCTCTCCGTAATCGCTCGCCGAAGCAACCCCGTTCACGGCCACCCCCTCGATCCGCCTATAAATAGAGGCCCCGAGCTTCAACTCGAACCCACACCACCTCTGCACTCCACCTAGACCGCGCCAAGCCACTGGAAGAGCCCCGAGGAGGTCTCCTTCCTCAACTCCGGCCGCCGCGACCCGCCACGGCATCCAGCTCGATTCGCTCCCGTGCGTGCACCTCTGCCTCCCATTTCTTGCCAGTAGCCCTCTAGTGCATCCCTCCTTCTGACCCGCGCTTCAATTCGGAGTTTGCAGCTCACCACCGGAGTTCCCCACCATCACCCGAGCCGCCGTCCGCTGGAGAAAGTGTCGCCGTCGACGTGGTGCTCTCCGTCGGTCGAGTCCACCACCCACCAACGCGGAAGGACACGCTGAAGCTCTTGGTACCCTCCGATCTCCCTGACTCGCCGTGGTTCGACGCCGGCGTCCACCGCAGTCTTCGGGCGCCAGCGAGCTTTTTAAACCTGACATGTGGACCCCCCATGTCAGCCTCTATTCTCTTCCCCCTCGAAACGTTTTCTGCTGGCGCCTTCGGGCAAAATAAGTTTTCCCTTTTGAGCTGGCGCGTTTCTTTCCGAAGCGTTTTCTATTTTCTCAGTTTAAACCCTGGAACTTTTCTGTTTCATTGCAGATGAGTCCCTGGACAGAAACCTTTATAACTTTTTAATAAAAAGTGGTTTTTGAGTGATTCTTTTTCTGACAGTCTTAAAATTTTGTCTAGTTTTTTATGGGATTTATTTGGAAAGTTTTTGGAGAAGTTTTTATCCACGCGTTGCTTTTCACGTTAGTGCCCGTTTTCGTTATGCCGTAGGTTCCGGAAGAGGTGACGGAGCCGCGAACTTCGCCGAACTAGACTCCGACTTCTCCGAACCAGGCAAGCATGTTTGAACCTTTATAGGTGTTTGCATGTTTGCGTATAAGTTTGTGCGTGGCATATGAGTGTCGGTAAGTACCTCGTTGCTTGTGAGGCAACTACCCGCATGTTCCAAAGTTGCGATGATCTCTGGTGAGAGATGGCCTAATCATGTGGTGACATGAAGGGCAGCAAGGTGGTACTGTTGTAGCATGCCAGTCTTCATCATCCGATAAACTCCGACGTTAACGTGGACTGAGCCACGTTACCGTTCTTTCCCTTCCGTGCTGCCACATGTTTCTTGCAAAGAATACGGTTTAGTAAGTTGGTAACCTCTTTCCATGTACACACCAAATAGAGGGGCCGGGATGAGGGTTCCATGGCCCTGGATTAAAGCCAGTCATCCGGTCAGGGGGCATGGGTGTTTCCGGTTGGGACCGAGAGGGGGGCACCCCTTAGAGCGCGCGTATATAAATTTGATCCCATGCTACGCGAGGTTGTAGCCTCCCCGTCTCAAGGTTTTTCTTGAACGTTGCCGAGGGTGATTCCTGGCATCGGAATGTTGAATGGGTGTGTAGTGGTTAGATGTGTTTCTCCTAAAACACCATAAACGGAACTAGTCCTTGTGACTACTGAAATCCGTTGGCTGTGGCTAAAGTACAAACTCTGTAGAGTCAAACCCTTCCAAGTCATCGTGTCCGTGATCAAGGACCATGGCCAGTATATCCATATCTATGTCAGTCCTCGTGGTAAATCCCCGGTGAACAAGCTTAAGTGGTATACCCGTTTGAATTGTTATTCCTGTGGATGGACTAACCTTTATTTTATCTCGTACTTGAAATTTTCCCGTGAAATGAATTAAATTCATGAGCTACTGAAATATTAAGTTGTGAAATGTAAGCCCTTTATGTGATGTCGCTCACACGTCCGACTGTGGCACTCTTGTTATTTACTTTTGGATATAAGCCCTTTATGTGATGTCGCTCAGACGTCCGACTGTGGCACTCTTGTCATCTATTTTCAATATAAGCCCTTTATGTGATGTCGCTCAGACGTCCGACTGTGGCATGTCCGTTATTTACGTTTGATATAAGCCCTTTATGTGATGTCGCTCAGACGTCCGACTGTGGCACTCTTGTCATTTACTTTCAATATAAGCCCTTTATGTGATGTCACTTCAGACGTCCGACTGTGGCACACACTGTCATTTATTTTCCATTATAAGCCCTTTATGTGGTGTTGCCTTGACGCCCGACTGCGGCATTGTTATTTCTTTTGTATCCTTTCGAGGAGTCATTCAGACACTCGATTGGCCCTCAGCATTACTTTGGGATTTCGGGAGGACTACCGCCCGACTTCCCTTTTATTTTCCCATGCGTTATTATCTCTTTGTCTGAGTGCGATTGTTAATCTGTTCATATGCATCATGTTTACATTTGTTATATCTTATGTCCGAACTGTCTTGCGAGTACTTTCATAGTACTCACCTGGCTTGTTGATTTGGCCAGATGTTGACGAAGGCGATCTCATGGATGAAGAGTTTGATAGTGAGTCCGACGCCTAGAGGAATCCCAGTCAGTCCCGTGCGATCCTGGATGTTGGTCACTTGTATCTTATACGCTTCCGCCACCCACAATAAGTATCCTCGAGCCTCACTCCGACGCTAGAAGAGCTGTTAGTTTCAGGAGTCATGTCACCCACTTCACTGTGACATATCCACCACCGCTTTTATCGTGAGTTAGTAGTTATGCCACCCTATCCACCTTTATGTATTATTGGCGTGCTTGTAATAAATTGTTGGGTAGTCTCCGCTCAACCTTATATTATATCTAGCACTCCTGGTTTTTCTTCTGTGATCAAGATATTGTCTACCTGTGAGAAGGAATTCTTCTTACTGGTCCGTAAAAGGGATCGGTCTCTCAATAAATATTTTTATTGGAAAACCGGTCGTGACAGATTCAGAGACAGATGACCAGTCCTATTCCCACACCAAGGTGTATGCACGGTAATAATGCTCATATCATGCATATGGTGTCTTGCATTGCATAGATTAGACATCATATAGACAATATTCAACACCATGTTCTTAGTTCAGACATCATATCTAATGCCCTCCGTTTAGCATATAAATCACATATGTGAATTAAATGATGCGATCCTAATTACTTAGCTAACATGTAGGTGAATTATGTCATGTGATCCTGTTTAATTATTCATCATATCTTTGAATTATGTTATGCTATGCTATCCAGTTTAGATAGACATCACATATGTGAAATTATGTCATGCTATCCGTTTTAGTTAAACAATATACATGTCAACTATTTCATGCCCTCTTTTTTCCACACTATCTATTGCATCTGTCTCTCATACAATGTCTGTACATTCAACTATGTTTCCTGTTTATCAGCCATTTGAATTGGAGCGGGTGATGCCAACATCTAGCGGACTAAAAACACGGTCTTCAAATAAAATAGTGCTACCTCTTGGTGGAGATAGCACCCTGGTTGTACATGCACGAGAACCAGCCCTGCCACATATAACCCAAACTCTCGCAGATTGTACCCCTACTGCGATGGACAGAGAACCAGCTTCACCCAATCTAACCCCAACCCCAGCAGATAGTAACCCAGTTCCTGTTGACACATCACCATCTCCACCACAGAGCTCCCAAACAAGAGCAGTTAGTAAGGCAGCTCCAATGCCCAAAGGGCCAGTACTACCACGGCGAACCCCAACTCCACCAGTTAGTACGCCTATTCCTGTGGAGGAAGCACAACCAGCTAGTTGTAGTTTAGCATCTATCGCATTTGATCTTGTTAAATCATATGTGCGTATCTTCCCATCTGTGAGCTCATTTTCTATTTTTAAATACTATATTCTTGCGTCTTACTGTACTCTGTTCATGTAGAACAAGTGCCTAAACCTGAAGAACAACTATTCTAATTTAAGATTCCATTGCTATCATAGTTCTAAAAAGCGCTAGGCGTTAATTGTGCGTTTTGCCACAGCCTTGCGCCTTACTGACCAAAGTGCATGCTTATGCGCAGTTATGCACAGATTAAGCATAGTTATGTGCAATGCGGTTCGCCAACGCCTAGAGCCTAGGCGCGCCTTTTTTAACTATGATTGCTATCGTGCATACTGCTTTGCTCTTGTATCATTGTATTTACTCATACAAACTTATTTTTAAATTGAAGGATCCAATCGAAACTTCAATGGCACAGCAGGTATGTTCACGCATGTTTCTTTAACAGGCTTGCTCTTATCAATAGCTCTGTTGATTTCAATTTCACTTGTGTATACAGTTGACTTCTCATATCATGCACATTACTAGCATCACAACAGAGCCAATAGTGTTGTTGTACATGTAGACCCATGGTACCCATCTAAAATCTTGTTGTGCCGTGTAGTTTCCCACACTTTGTATTCTTTCACTGCTGCTTTGTCTTGAACTGATATGATTTGAACCGTGTCTCTATTTTGATTTGGCAAGACAATCCAGTGACCATAGGACATAAATATATGTTTGTTTGATGCTTTTATTATGTACTAGTACTTGGCAATAGAAGACTTGGTAGTTTAATCCTGTCCACCTTACTAATGAACTGGTTCACCGAAATGAGTTTCATATACTAGTACATGCTAAACTGTTATGTGCCTGCTTGTTTCTTCTTTTAGAATGCTGACAGAATATTGGGGAAGAGTGCCTTATTAAGCAATGGTAAAGGAAGTAATGCAGATAAGGTTCGTGATAGTGACACATCCTTGTTGGTCTCCAACAAAGCTGATAAAACAGCTAAGGAAGACTATCTCCAAGACAGTGAGACAACCCCAAAGTCCTGTCTTGGTTTAGTGTTGGAGTTACTGGCCACTACCGCTTGCACAAGCTATTCAAACTCACTGTATGAATCAGTTCGGTTTCTTGTGTCTCAACTACAAGCTGAAATACATCGATCAGCTGTGCCGTGACAAGAAGCGGAAGGACTGCGGAAGTCCCTGGAGCATTCAGATGCATACTTTCTGGTGCAACAGCAAGCGTTGGAGGATTTTAG
This sequence comes from Triticum aestivum, assembly GCF_018294505.1. Taxonomy (NCBI): domain Eukaryota; kingdom Viridiplantae; phylum Streptophyta; class Magnoliopsida; order Poales; family Poaceae; genus Triticum; species Triticum aestivum. The sequence continues at coordinate 57,834,024 of NC_057796.1, forward strand.
CGCCAAACAGGACAAAGCTAATAAGCTTGCTAAGCTTATTGCCAGCATGGTGGATACCAAGTTTCTTGAGCTCTTCTGAAGTTGTTTCAGTTATGCTCTTGTTTTGCTGCCGCGTTTATTTGCACTGGTGGCCAATTTTGACGGCCAGTGTATGTAATATGCTGCTTTGTTCCCTATTTTTGCACTGGTGGCGAACTTTGACGCCCAGTGGATGTAATATGTGTAATAGTGGTAATAGGCTAGCGTTAATTGCTTGCTTATTTATTTCCTTATTGTCTTGTTTAGTTGTTTGCTTGTAGTCACTACAGTTCTTTTTCTGTGTTCAGTGGCCACAATAACCTATTTTTGGAAACTAGGCCAAAATAATCATGGCAACGCACGGACTGTTGTAACCATGGGCCTCCTGCGGGCCGTATGATCCATGGGCCTTCTACGGGCCGTTGGATCCATTGGCCTTCTATACGGGTCGTAGGATCCATGGGCCTTCTACGGGGCGTATCGTCATTTCGCCAATCATGGGTCATACTATTCGTGGACAATAACGGGCCGTTTATTGGCCGTATTTGATAACTCTATGAAAATAGCCCAACGGGTTTTCTTCGACATGAAAACGGCCCGACGTATTAACGGGCCACAAACGGGCCGACTATAACCACGGGCTGAATTTGGCCCACAAGCAGAAAATGACAGTAACGGGCCGTAAGTAACCGAATGTTGGAAATGAGCCCAAGAATAAATGGGCCCTGAGAAGGCCGAAAGATATCATGGGCTGGAAACGGCCCAACGGAATAATGGGCCATTAATGGGTATAAAGTGATACACTGTTCATTACGGGCCAGTTTTACCACGGGCCGTTAAGGGGCCGAGGGTTACTAAGGGCCTCATATGGGCCGAAAGACGTCATGGGCCATACATGGGCCGGAAGTTAAAACGGGCTGGAATTATATTGGACGGCCCAGATGACGCTACTGGGCCTAATTTGGATAGGCCGTAAACGGGCCCTGGAATAGCGGGCTATAAATGGGCTATATGCGAACAGGCCGTTAACAGGCTTGCCGTGGGCCGGCCCGCCACCTTTTGACCAAGTCAAACGGGTCGGCCTTTTCACAGGAATGGGCCTCTATTGGGCCGTGCCACGTGTCGGCGTATCATAGGCACTTTTGGTCCAATGAGTGGATGACATCTGTCCCAACGGTGAGCCGACACATGTTTCCTCCAGCCAATGATGATTTTATACATGGAAAATCCCCATTGGTCGGGGCTGTTAACGGGTTATCGGATCCAAAACCGGACCCAATAGCTTAACGACGTTCCGTTACGGTGGATGCCACGTGTCGGTCACCCTTGACGAAAGCACTTCTGTGACGCGCGATTTATCGTCATGGAAGTGGACACTTCCGTGATGATAATTTTGGTAATGTCATGGAACACTTCTACAACAGCACGGGTATGACTATCTTGATTCTGTCATAAATTTGTCATGGATGTACATGCATGACAGAAAACGTGACCTACTGTGACAAACACGTATCATCACAGAAGTGTATTTTCTTGTAGTGTTTCAAGCTCCTCCTTCGTGCGCTGCCCCTCCTCTTGAAACTTGTCGCATTCTTCAAACACGCCCTTCATGGTTTCTTCGACCTCTAGAACCCGTCGCCGGTTTAGGGAGTCCTAGACTAAGGGGTCCTCGGGCCTCCGGCCTATTGGACATGGGCCGGACTGATGGGCTGTGAAGATACAAGACCGAAGACTCTCACCCGTGTCCGGATGGGACTCTCCTTGGCATGGAAGGCAAGTTCGGCATCCAGATATGAAGATTCCTTTCTTTGTAACTGACTTTGTGTAACCCTAGTCCCCTCCGGTGTCTATATAAACCGGAGGGTTTAGTCCACAGGAACAATGATAATCATACAGGCTAAACTTCTAGGGTTTTAGCCATTACGATCTCGTGGTAGATCTACTCTTGTAATACTCATATTCATCAAGATCAATCAAGCAGGAAGTAGGGTATTACCTCCATATAGAGGGCCCGAACCTGGGTAAACATTGTGTCCCCTGTCTCCTATTACCATCGACCTTAGACGCACAGTTCGGGACCCCCTACCCGAGATCCGTCGGTTTTGACACCGACATTGGTTCTTTCATTGAGAGTTCCAGTGCGTCGTCTTCAAGAGGTTCGATGGCCCCGTCAATCATCTACAACAATGCTGTCCAGGGGGAGGTTTTTCTCCTGGGACAGATCTTTGTATTTGGCGGCTTCGCACTGCGGGCCAACTCGCTTGGCCATCTAGAGCAGATCGACAGCTACGCCCCTGGCCATCAAGTCAGGTTTGGAAGCTTGAACAACATTGCCAATATCAGTGGAGACTTGATCTTCGACGGATTTGAGCCCACGGCAGCCGCTCCCTGCCATCGCGATGAGCATGACCTAAATCTGTCATCGGACCATACCCAGGAGATAGCACCTGTAAGTGCTCCGACCCTAGATCTGGAGCAGATTGCGCCATCCGAGGACGGGAAGCGCAACCCCGCCACGGAAGCCGCAGACTCAGCGGCATTGGAGCCGCACACAGACCCAACCTCGGGTGGAATCTGCGCCACCGGAACCTCGGACTCGTTTCCGGCTACAGGTTCCGAACCACGTGTGTCCGCGTACGTTGAGCATGATCGGACATCGATCGTCGAATTCAGCTCCACGGACATCTTCCGGCACTCACCTTTAGGCGATGTGATAAACTCATTAAAAACCCTCTCCTTAGCAGGGGACTCACAGCCGAATTATATCCGGTTTGAGCTGGGGGCTGATGACGGGGAATTTCGCTTCCCACCCACCTCCCACTTAATAGCCACTGTCAAAGACTTAACCGACACGCTCGATTACGTCTCTGAAGACATCGACGGTATGGACGACGATGCCGAAGAGGAGCAGGCCAAAAACCCGCCATTTACCGGGCGCTGGACGGCCACCTCCTCATACGACGTATACATGGTGGATACACCCAAAGAGAATAGCGGCGATGACAAGGAAGATCCAGCCAAGGATGAACCTCCTAAGATACAACCAAAGCGCCGACGTCAGCGGCGCCGCTCTAAATCACGCCACAGAAAAAACAGCAATACCGGCACAGGAGAAGATAACACTCCGGATGGTGCCAAAGACAGAGAAGACCCCGACGAGCAAACTGCCGAACAGGACGATCGGGAAGATGGGCAAGTTAGCCCTGATGAACAGGCCATAAACGAAGACTCGTAGGACAGCAATTATCTACCACTCTCCGAGGATGAGTTGAGCCTCGGTGACGAAGACTTCATCGTACTTGAGGAACCTCTCGAGCAGGAGCGCTTTAAGCACCCGTTAATCGCCACTACAAGGAGCCTGAAAAAGCGGCAGCAGCAGCTTCAAGCCAATCAGGATCTGCTCAATGACAGGTGGACTAATGTCCTGGCAGCCGAGGAATACGGCCTCGAGCGCCCAACCAAAAGTTATCCGAAGCGCAAATTGCTACCTCAGTTCGATGAGGAGGCGCTGGAGCCCGTACCATCATCGCGCAATGCGGCTGACCGACCACCACGTGGCTGGGAGAAAGCGGCAACTCAAGCCGAACACCAGCCCGCACTACCTCACCGTAAAGGCAGAGATAAAATAGCTCGGGGACAAACATATGACCTGCGGCAGAACTTGGACAGTAGAGCAGGGCAGAACAGATCGATCTATGGATCATGGGGGCGTGCCCCGACACGCGACAATGGCTACCTAGCCGAACGCAACAATCATAATCACGCTCGGGCCGAGAACTGCTGACGGACTCCATCCGAGCTACGTCGCGACGTGGCCCGATATAGAGGCATCGCACACCCCCTTCGCTTCACTGACGAGGTAATGGAGCATGAATTTCCAGAAGGGTTTAAACCCATGAATATCGAATCATACGATGGAACAACAGATCCTGCGGTTTGGATTGAAGATTTTCTTCTCCAAATCCACATGGCCCGCGGTGATGATCTCCACGCCATCAAATACCTCCCACTAAAACTAAAGGGACCAGCGCGGCACTGGCTAAACAGCCTTCCAGAGAACTCCATTGGCAGCTGGGAAGACCTGGAAGACGCCTTTCACGATAACTTCCAAGTTGCATATGTCCAGCCACCAGATGCCGATGACTTAACTCACATCGTCCAGTAGCCCGGAGAGTCAGCCAGGAAGCTCTGGACTAGATTCTTAATTAAAAAGAACCAAATTGTCGATTGTCCGGACGCCGAAGTCCTCGCGGCCTTCAAACACAGCGTCCGGGATGAGTGGCTTGCCCGCCACCTCGGTCAAGAAAAACCAAAATCCATGGCAGCCCTTGCCGCTCTAATGACCTGCTTTTGCGTGGGAGAAGACAGCTGGCTCGCTCGTGGAAGCAACAATGCCAGCAATTCGGGCACTTCCGAAGTCCGAGACGACAATGGCAAGCCACGACGCAATAAACACAAGCGTCGCAATAATAATGAAAGAACGCAAGACACGGCGGTCAACGCCAGATTCAATGGCTCCAAACCCGGTCAACGGAAAAAGCCATTCAAGGCAAATAGAGACGGACCATCCAATCTAGACAAGATACTGGATCAGCCCTGCCAGATTCATGGCACCCTCGATAAACCAGCTACTCACACCAACAGAAGCTATTGGGTCTTCAAACAAGCCGGCAAGCTTAATGCCGAACACAAGGGGAAGGGGCCACCTAGTGACAGCGATGACGAAGAGACTCGCCAGCCGAATACCGGGGGTCAGAAGCAATTTCCCCCCGAAGTGAAAACCGTAAACATGGTATACGTGACGCACACCCCTATAGGGGAGCGCAGGCACGCACTACGGGACGCATACACCATAGAGCCGGTCCACCCAAAATTTGGCCATATCCGTCCCGAAGGTTCGGCAGCTCTGATCATCGATCCAATTATCAATGGGTTCCATCTCACGAAAGTCCTTATGGACGGTGGCAGTAGCCTTAATCTAATCTACCAAGACACTGTCCGCAAAATGGGCATCGATCCTTCAAGAATCAAGCCCACCACCCTTAAGGGAGCAGTACCCAGCGTAGAAGCTCACTGCACGGGCTCCATCACATTGGAAGTCGTTTTTGGTTCACTAAACAACTTCCGAAGCGAAGGCTTGACATTTGATATTGTCCCGTTCCGAAGTAGCTACCATGCACTTCTGGGGCGTACCGCTTTTGCTCGTTTTAATGCGGTCCCACTCTACACCCGCGCAAAACTTAAGATGCCCAGTCCACGCGGCGTCATAAGAATAAATGGAAATATGGAACACTCCCTCCGTATAGAGGGTCATACTACGGCTACTCCAGCCGAAGTACAGAGCGGCCTCATCAAGCCGCATATCTCATCGGCCATTAAGCCGCCGGTCTCTATTAAATGGGACCAATCAATCTCAGAGCTGGATTAGCAGTTCAGCCTCCGTCGTTCGCCTCATATACCCGTGAAGTTTGTACCGCACGTACATAATTATGTACCTAAAATACCCTGGTCATCGGCGGAGGCACAATATGGACAGGCCTACAAGCTCTCCCATAGCCTCCTTTTCTTTTCTAACTATTTTTTATCTTTTACCACAGGTGGCTCAAAGACTGTTCATCCCACGGACTCTTTCGGAGTTCGGCTTCGTACACGTACCCAAAGGCTATTCCTGTTAAGGAGTCCTTTCACCGAGGCAAGGCGGTGCAGACGTGTGACAGGAGGTCCAAATATTTTTTCGTAGACCGCACTCTCTATTTCGAGCCTGTAAGGTGCCTTCTCCCTCAGCCTTCGACTACCGGCATGTCAAATAGCCTGGGTCGTGGTGTTATTATCTGTAAAATTGCAATTGACATGGCAGTCAGGTTCTAGTGAACATAATCCGTATTCAGTATTCGCTTTTTCTGAAGAACTGAATTTTGCTTCTCCGATTGTTTCACAGATGCACCTCGGCACAAATTGCCAGGGGCTCAATATGGGAACAAATGAATTGCCGGCAAGTACGAATAGCTTTATAGCACACCTCGGTGTCACGAGTTTGGCCTTATATGCATCAGCTCCGAATCATGTCTTTGGTCAATAGTTGGGTTGCCCGGCTCCTGTGCTTACTACCTTACATTCCGCACTATCTGCTAGGGTAGTAAAGGGAGAACTACTATGATTGTGTCCTAGTTTATCCGGATGAGCATCTCAGTAGAGAAAGCCGAAAACTGACTATCATGATGCGGCGAGAGCTGGTCGACCACTCAATGACTTATCAGAATCTTTCACGATTCCTTCCGTATTACATGAAGGACCGTTCTTCTGGCCACCTATGTAACGCACCGTATTCGGATAACTACGTACATACCAGGGGCTATATCGTAGACCCACCATCAAACTCCTATGGCTAAGTGAAAGTGTTAAAGCCCTATAGTCCGATTGCCTAGTTCGCCGCATTGACACCTCCTTCACGGACCAAGACGTTGGGTCAAGAGTGATCAAGTGCTTTTCCGAACACCCCCGTATTCAATGCGAGGGGGCTGAAGCCGACGACTGGAAAACTTCGAGATTATACAAAAACAGCCGCACAGGAGGAGCCAAAACTTTTAGACATAGACTTAAAATATCATAATATTGGTTTTACAATCTCGGCACATTCACTCGAAGACCACCCTTTGAGCACTGAACCTCTATCAAGCGGGTGCCCTCTAGGACATCTTCAAAATAATACTCCGGCGTGTGTTTGTCCTTGCCCCGGGGTGGACTCTTCGCTGCAATATCGGTGGCCTTCATCTTCGCCCAATACGTCTTGACACGGGCAAAGGACATCCGTGCACCTTCAATGCACACTGATCGCTTCACAGCGTCGATACGCGGCACCACATCCACAAGTCGCTGCACCAAACCGAAATAACTATTCGGAACTAGCTCAGTCGGCCACAGCCGGACCACGATGTCCTTCATGGCAGAACCGGATATCTTGCAGAGCTCGGCCCACTGGGCCATCTATTCATTCAGCAACAGCGGGCGCTTGGGCGTGTCGAATTGTCACCAGAAAAGCTTCTCTGTTGCATACCCTTCTTGCGCTTGGTTAAATTGCGCCGCATCAGAGGCGCTCTTCGGCAAGTCCAAGAATGCTTCTGGAGAGCTCCACATTTGATCAAGCGGGGCATACTTTGGATAGCCGAATTTAGTCTGTAATAAGAAAGGCTTACCGGCCGCTATCTCCCCAGCTTGCCGGATCTCCTCCCGAGCTGCTCTAGACTCGGATCGTGCTTCTCTCGCCTGTTGTAAGGCCTTGTCGAGATCGGCCGTTTTGGCTTTGTTATCCCTCTCGAGGAATTCACACTGGACAGTGGCTTCCTTTAGCTCGCGCGCCATAGTAGACATTGTCTCCTCGCACTGGCGCCGACCAGCCTGTTCGGCTTTTAACTCATCAGTTGCCTTCTTGGCAGCTACATTAGTCATCCGGGGTTGCTCCTTGGCTCGGGCAAGTTCAGCCCGAAGGGTCTCCACCGCGGCAGCACTATCTGCAGTTATGCATGTCTCAGTATATAATCCTTAGCTTCGTGCTCATGTTATCATACATACATACACTGACCGCCCCAAAACATACCTTGCGCCTTGTCGAGCCGCCTGTTAATAAGCGTGATGTCGTCATCCGCCACATCAAGTTTCTACTTCAGACCTGCAACCTCTGTAGCGTGGGTAGTCGTCATGGATGTAACAGCGTGTGTTCCAATTAATTAGATTATTTCCTGGGCATATCTTTTTGGATCCTCTGATTGCCTCCCTTTGGACGCCAACCAGAGTCTCAGGGGCTACTATCTATACACAGGTGCATTTCGCGTATAGAGCACAATTGAAAATATTACATTACATACCTCGAAGCCTCTCAGCAGGCCCGTGAAGGCTTCATTCAATCCGCTTTTCGCGGACAGAATCCTATCAACCACCGTACCCATCAAGGTACAATGTTCCTCTGAGATGGACGAATATCGCAACATGTCCATCAGTGTATCCGACGCCTCCGGATTCCTGGAAGCAGCTGTGGGAGTATGGACTCCCTTTGAAGGGATATGTTTGCTCGACCCTAGAGTCATCTCCGGCTGTAAACCGGATAGTCCGGGGCCTTTATTGTTGGTCCCCATAGGGACCGCACACCTCGGACTCTGGGCGACCGAAGTTTCACCTTGGGGCGTTGTCTTCATTATCCTCTGCACTGCCTTTTGATCGGGAGAGATCCTCCGGGACGACACCTCGAAGTCGTCTGCCCTATTGGGCGAGGAAGCCTATGGAGGCATCTCGCTTTCCATCATCTCCGGAAGAAGATCCCCCGAGGAAGAGGATTGTTGAGGAAGACTGCGTGCCGGACTGCAAAACATATATTCTAGATGTTACCCTTGTAACAGGAAAATGAACGGGATATGTTTAAAACACCCTTGTTCACTTACGATTCGGCTAAAGGCTTGTCCTTACGGAGGAACTGTGCGACAACGTCGCCTTCCGAGCTCGAACCACCTGACAGGGGCGTCTTACCTCGCTTAGGAGCCTTTACCTCCCAACCTTCGGAAGCGGCCCTTTTCTTACCATGGAGAGAAAGGATGTCAGCTTCTCCTTCTCTTTTTTCTTCGGAAGAGGGAGCCTTAATCTCCCCGGACACAGTGTTTGGTGTACCTTCAGAATGGAGGCCACCTTTGGCCTTCCTACTCTCCTCATAGTCCTCTTCACCGGCACCTGGTATGGTGCCGGGACCAGCATCCTTGTTAGCACAGGACTAGCTGAGTCTTCGGGAAGAGGGGTCGAACACCTAATTCGCTCCGCCTTCTTTATCTAGCCCTGGAAGAAGATAGTTTTCTCAGTATCGTATCACGGGATATTTAACTAAGCTGTGTTCAGGAGTCAAGTGCTTACCGAGGTATCCGGATGGTTGCAGTCGAGGCCGATGTCCTCGGTGGTGTCCGGCCACTGTTTTCGTGTCCCAGAAAATAACTTCCACATTCCTCTGTGCGTCATGCCGAAGAAGTGTTGAAGGGTTCGTGGTCCTTTCGGATTAAACACCCACATACGGAGGGGTCGTCCCTGGCACGGGAGGACCCGGCGGAATAACATTACTTGAATCACGTCGATGAGATCGGTGTCCTTCTCAAGGAGACTCTGGATGCGGCTCTGTAGAGTCTGCACTTCATCGATTGATCCCCAGTCCAACCCCTTATTGATCCATGATGCGAGCTGAATTGGAGGGCCAGATGGGAACGCAGGTCTAGCTGCCCACTTGGTACCATGGGGTTCAATGATGTAAAACCACTCCCGCTGCCATAAGTTGGAAGATTCTGTGAAGGATCCTTTTAGCCAAAGAGCGTTCGTCAGCTTGCTCACCATGGCACCACCACACTCCGCTTGCTTCCCCTCGATCACCTTCGGCTTCACATTAAAGGTCTTGAGCCATAAGCCGAAGTGTGGGGGAATACGGAGAAAGGCCTTGCACATGACGATGAACGCCGAGATGGGAAGAAAAGAGTCCGGGGCTAGATTGTGAAAATCTAGTGCGTAATAGAACATGAGCCCGTGGACAAAGGGATGGAGAGCGAACCCTAGCCCTTGAAGGAAGGGGGGATGAATACGACCCTCTCGCGGATCTGGGGGTAGGGATAACCTGCCCTTTAGCAGGGAGCCTATGGAGGATTTCCACGATTAGGTATCTTGCCGCTCGGAGCTTCGCAATATCTTCCTCTGTGACAGAGGAGGCCACCCACCGGCCTTGAGAGCTGGATCCGGGCATGACTGAGAGGCCCGTAGCAATTAAAACCCGGGCGCCAGAACTCGAGGTTGGAAAGGTTGAGGAAGAGGCAGGCGTAGAGGAGAAAGACGGGTCTGTACCCCTTTATAAAGGCGGTGAATATCAAATGCCTCCTCATAGGCCTTAAAACTTGCCTATTCCCAAGGAATTATGCCGACGGGACGGTTGGATTACCCACGCCCGTGTTGATGAGAATCCCGCAATAAGGGGACACGATCTCTGCTTTGACAAGACGTGCCCCGCATATCAAAACGTGGAGCGGCAGGCCAAAAAATGGTTCGAAATAATGACCGGGTGGTGACATCGCATCACGCCACAAAAATTTGTCAGTAGATTGGACTCGTGAAATATTATACTCTTTGTGGTTGTGTGTGGTACTTGTTTTGCAGAGCCGGACACGATCTTTGTGTTCGAAGGCTGTTTTGGAGTATTCGGAGGAGGAACCCGCCTTGCAATGCCAAAGACAATCTGCGCGCCGGACACCTCGTCATTGAGGCCTGGTTTAGGGGCTACTGAGGGAGTCCTGGACTAAGGGGTCCTCGGGCGTCCGGCCTATTGGACATGGGCCAGACTGATGGGTTGTGAAGATACAAGACCGAAGACTCTCACCTGTGTCCGGATGGGACTCTCCTAGGCGTGGAAGGCAAGTTCGGCATCCAGATATGAAGATTCCTTTCTCTGTAATCGACTTTGTGTAACCCTAGTCCCCTCCGATGTCTATATAAACCGGAGGGTTTAGTCCATAGGGACAATGATAATCATAGAGGCTAAACTTCTAGGGTTTTAGCCATTACGATCTCGTGGTAGATCTACTCTTGTAATACTCATATTCATCAAGATTAATCAAGTAGGAAGTAGGGTATTTCCTCCATAGAGAGGGCCCAAACCTGGGTAAACATCGTGTCCCCTGTCTCCTGCTACCATCGACCTTAGACGCACAGTTCGGGACCCCCTACCCGAGATCGGCCGGTTTTGACACCGACAACTATCTTTGTCTCCGGCCGCCTTTTCGGTGGCTCGGGCCTTCTCTGCATCCGCGACCGCAGCCTCATGTTGCTTCACCCCCCACCGGGCCTTTTTAAGCTTGGCCTTGAGCATCTCAAGCTCAACTAATACTTTTTCATTAAAGCAGTTCGGCCTTAGTCTTTATTCTAGCAAAACCTATCATAACTCTTTCTCGCAAAGGATCATGCAAGTTTAGCCTCCTTACCTTGAGACCTCGAATTTCTGGTTCATCAGGTTGTGGTCCTCTCGTGACCTCTCGAGTTTCCGGTTCATCTCTGCAATCTCCTTGGAGGTGGAGTCCGGAACCGAGGTCGAAACTTGGTAGCGAAAGTCCTTATTACAAAGGCAATAGTCAATTATTAAAGTTCCAGGACAACTGCCTTGAGCAGCGCCCTGGGGGCTACCTGACAGGCTCCTACTAAATTATACGACCCCGATGTCGGTTTCTTGAAACCAACTTTGGGCTCAGTGTCTACTCACTTCCTAAGCCGTGTAGAAGGGTGTGCTGACATGTCTTCGGAAAAGTACATAAATCAACAAACTCACATAAATCTCCTCATGGCTGGCGGCTCGTAGCGATGATGCCTGCGTGTGTTGTGTCCTCCTTGGGGGTTCTGTTTTGATCTTGACCTTGTCTCTTCTCGAGTGACGGGGGCAACCCTTGTTCTGGTTCGTTGGAACAGACAGCAGCATTTTTATGATGCCGTGTCCTTAATCAAGACTGATACGTCTTGCAGAACCTGTATACACTGATACGTCTCCAACGTATCTATAATTTTTGATGGTTCCATGCTATTATATTATCTATTTTGGATGTTTAATGGGCTTTACTAAGCACTTTTATATTATTTTTGGGACTAACCTATTAATCGAAGGCCCAGTGCAAATTGCTGTTTTTTTGCCTATTTCAGTGATTCGCAGAAAAGGAATATCAAACGGAGTCCAAACGGAATGAAACCTTCGGGAGAGTTATTTTTGGAACAAACGTGATCCAGGGGACTTGGAGTGGACGTCAAGAAAGAAGCGAGGAGGCCATGAGGCAGGGAGGGGCGCCTGCCCCCTGGGCGCGCCCCCGCCCTCGTGGGCCCCTCGCAGCTCCACCGACCTACTTCTTCCTCCTATATATATATATATCCATATACCCCCAAAACATCCAGGAGCACCACGAAACCCTATTTCCACCGCCGCAACCTTCTGTACCCGTGAGATCCCATCTTGGGGCCTTTTCCGGCGCTCCGCCGGAGGGGGAATCGATCACAGAGGGCTTCTACATCAACACCATAGCCTCTCTGATGATGTGTGAGTAGTTTACCATAGACCTTCGGGTCCATAGTAGTTAGCTAGATGGCTTCTTCTCTCTCTTTGGATCTCAATACAAAGTTCTCCTCGATCTTCTTAGAGATCTATTCGATGTAATTCTTTTTGCGGTGTGTTTGTCGAGATCCGATGAATTGTGGGTTTATGATCAATATTATCTATGAACAATATTTGAATCTCCTCTGAATTCTTTTATGTATGATTCGTTATCTTTTCAAGTCTCTTCGAATTATTAGTTTGGTTTGGCCTACTAGATTGATCTTTCTTGCAATGGGAGAAGTGCTTAGCTTTGGGTTCAATCTTGCGGTGTCCTTTCCCAGTGACAGCAGGGGCAGCAAGGCACGTATTGTATTGATGCCATCGAGGATAAAAAGATGGGGTTTATATCATATTGCTTGAGTTTATCCCTCTACATCATGTCATCTTGCCTAATGTGTTACTCTGTTCTTATGAACTTAATACTCTAGATGCATGCTGGATAGCGGTCGATGTGTGGAGTAATAGTAGTAGATGCAGAATCGTTTCGGTCTACTTGTCGCGGACGTGATGCCTATATACATGATCATGCATAGATATTCTCATAACTATGCACTTTTCTATCAATTGCTGGACAGTAATTTGTTCACCCACCGTAATACTTATGCTATCTTGAGAGAAGCCACTAGTGAAACCTATGGCCCCCGGGTCTATTCTCCATCATATAAAGTTTCCAATCTATTTTACTTTGCAATCTTTACTTTCAATCTTTATCATAAAAAATACCAAAAATATTTATCTTATAATCTCTATCAGATCTCACTTTTGCAAGTGGCCGTGAAGGGATTGACAACCCCTTTATCGCGTTGGTTGCAAGGTTCTTATTTGTTTGTGTAGGTACGAGGCGACTTGCGTGCAGTCTCCTACTGGATTGAATCCTTGGTTCTCAAAAACTGAGGGAAATACTTACGCTACTTTGCTGCATCACCCTTTCCTCTTCAAGGGAAAACCAACGCAGTGCTCAAGAGGTAGGAAGAAGGATTTCTGGCGCCGTTGCCGGGGAGATCTACGCACAAGTCAAGACATACCAAGTACCCGTCGTTGCCGGGGAGATCTACGCACAAGTCAAGACATACCAAGTACCCATCACAAACTTTTATCCCTCGCATTACATTATTCGCCATTTGCCTCTCGTTTTCCTCTCCCCCACTTCACCTTTGCCGTTTTATCTGCCCTCTTTTTCCGTTCGTCTCTTTTTGCTTGCTTCTTGTGTGTCCGTGTGTTAGATCGTTTGCTTTGCTATCATGGCTAGTCCTTCTATCATTGTTAGTACTCCCGATCATGAAGTTCTTAATTTTAAACAAAGGGAGGGAGAAAATCTAAAAGATGCTTGGCATAGAATTTGCAATGCTCAGAATAGATCTACTAGGAAGCAATCTACTTCCGTTATTCTTCGCAATTTTTATGTAGGCATCACTCCTTGGAACAGATATATTCTTGATACCATTACTGAAGGGAATTTCTTGGGTAGCCATACTTTTGATTCTTATAATGCTATGATAGATTTGTTTGGCCCACCACCTCTTTTGGTTAACGGAACTATTTTAACTTTGGAACGTGTGATGCAAAGGCTTGAAATTATTGAAAATAAAGTTGCCACGGTAGAGTTGATTGAAAATTTGGATAAAAAGATCCACAGTCAAATTACCCAATATGGATCTAAAGTAGGGGTTACTCTGATTTTTTTTAAAGAAAAGGAACCTATAGTTAACGAAAGAATAGATCAAGATTCCGCAAGAATTGGTAAACTTGAGGATATTATTACCAACTTAGGGTCTGCCTTTTCATCCATGAAAAATACTCCAAATCCTCCTATTACCAAAGTTTCCAAACTAATGTATGTCCCTAAAAATGAGGGTGAATCTTCTAGTAAGGAAAAAGCGGATGTCAAATCAATAAGTGTTCACCCCAACTTTTTCGCTATCATTAAGGAACCTTTTGCTACAAACGATTTTCTCGATTTATTGCCTAGGAGTTTGATCATTAATAAAAAGAAGGAAACTCCTAAGGGTTATAAGTGTTCTATTGAAGAATTGCATACCAAAGATGATAATACCTAGATCTATTCTCGCATTTATGCCTAGCTAGGGGCGTTAAACGATAGCGCTTGTTGGGAGGCAACCCAATTTTATTTTTGTTTCTTGCTTTTTGATTCTGTTTAGTAATAAATAATTGATCTAGCCTCTGGTTATATGTGGTTTTATGTTTTAGTTAGAGTTTCTGCCAAGTAAAACCTGTAGGATCTTCTTGGATAATAGTTATTTGATCTTGCTGAAAAAGTCAGAAACTTTCTAATCACGAAAAAATTGTTAAAAATCACCAGAACGTGATAAAATACTGATTCTAATTGCAGTGGATCAATAAAAAAATTATTTAGGTCGTCCTATTTTGGTAGAATTTTTGAAGTTCCAGAAGTATACGTTTGATCCAGATTACTACAGACTGTTCTGTTTTTTGACAGATTCTGTTTTTCATGTGTTGTTTGCTTATTTTGATGAATCTATGGCTAGTATCGGAGGGTATGAACCATAGAGAAGTTGGAATACAGTAGGTTTAACACCAATATAAATAAAAAATGAGTTCATTTCAGTACCTTATGGTGGTGATTGTTTTCTTATACTAACGGAGCTCATAAGATTTTCTGTTGAGTTTTGTGTTGTGAAGTTTTCAAGTTTTGGGTAAAGATTTGATGGATTATGGAATAAGGAGTGGCAAGAGCCTAAGCTTGGGGATGCCCAAGGCACCCCAAGGTAAAATTCAAGCACAACCAAAAGCCTAAGCTTGGGTATGCCCCGGAAGGCATCCCCTCTTTCGTCTTCGTCTATCGGTAACTTTACTTGAGGCTATATTTTTATTCACCACATGATATGTGTTTTGCTTGGAGCGTCTTGCATGATTTGAGTCTTTGCTTTTTAGTTTACCACAATCATCCTTGCTGTACACACCTTTTGGGAGAGACACACATGAATCCGAATTTATTAGAATACTCTATGTGATTCACTTATATCTTTTGAGCTAGATAATTTTGCTCTAGTGCTTCACTAATATCTTTTTAGAGCACGGTGGTGGTTTTATTTTATAGAAATTATTGATCTCTCATGCTTCACTTATATTTTTTTGAGATTCTTCTAGAACAGCATGGTAGTTTTCTTTGGCTATAAAATTAGTCCTAATATGATGAACATCCAAGATGGGTATAATAAAAACTATCATATAAAGAGCATTTAATACTATGAGAAGTTTGATACTTGATGATTGCTTTGAGATATGAAGATGGTGATATTAGAGTCATGCTAGTTGAGTGGTTATGAATTTGAGAAATACTTGTTCTAAAGTTTGTGATTCCCGTAGCATGCACGTATGGTGAACCGTTATGTGATGAAGTCGGAGCATGATTTATTTATTGATTGTCTTCCTTATGAGTGGCGGTTGGGGATGAGCGATGGTCTTTTCCTACCAATCTATCCCCCTAGGAGCATGCGCGTAGTACTTCGTTTCGATAACTAATAAATTTTTCAATAAGTATGTGAGTTCTTTATGACTAACGTTGAGTCCATGGATTATACGCACTCTCACCCTTCCACCATTGCTAGCCTCTCTAATACCGCGCACCTTTCGCCGATATCATACACCCACCATATACCTTCCTCAAAACAGCCACCATACCTACCTATTATGGCATTTCCATAGCCATTCCGAGATATATTGCCATGCAACTTACCATCTTTCCGTTTATTATGACACACTTCATCATTGTCATATTGCTTTGCATGATCATGTAGTTGACATCGTATTTTTGGAAAATCCACCTTTATAATTCTTTCATACATGTCACTCTTGATTCATTGCATATCCCGGTACACCGCCGGAGGCATTCACATAGAGTCATATTTTGTTCCAAGTATCGAGTTGTAATTTTTTAGTTGTAAGAAAATAAAAGTGTGATGATCATCATTATTAGAACATTGTCCCAAGTGAGGAAAGGACGATGGAGACTATGATTCCCCCACAAGTCGGGATGAGACTCCGGACTAAAAATAAAAAAAGGGAAAGAAAAGAGGCCATAAAAAGAGAAAAAGTCCCAAATAATATATATATATATATAATAAAAAATGAGAGAAAAAGAGAGAAGGGACAATGTTACTATCCTTTCGCCACATTTGTGCTTCAAAGTAGCACCATGATCTTCATAATGGAGAGTCTCCTATGTTGTCACTTTCATATACTAGTGGGAATTTTACATTATAGAACTTGGCTTGTATATTCCAATGATGGGCTTCCTCAAAATGCCCTAGGTCTTCGTGAGCAAGCGAGTTGGATGCACACCCACTTAGTTTCTTTTCTTGAGCTTTCATACACTTATAGCTCTAGTGCATCCGTTGCATGGCAATCCCTACTCACTCACATTGATATCTATTGATGGGCATCTCCATAGCCCGTTGATACGCCTAGTTGATGTGAGACTATCTTCTCCTTTTTGTCTTCTCCACAACCACCATTCTATTCCACATATAGTGCTATATCCATGGCTCACGCTCATGTATTGCGTGAAGATTGAAAAAGTTTGAGAACATAAAAATTATGAAACAATTGCTTGGCTTGTCATCTGGGTTGTGCATGATTTAAATACTTTGTGTGATGAAGATAGAGCGTAGCCAGACTATATGATTTTGTAGGGATAACTTTCTTTGGCCATGTTATTTTGAGAAGACATGATTGCTTTGTTAGTATGCTTGAAGTACTATTATTTTCATGTCAATATTAAACTTTTGTCTTGAATCTTTCGGATCTGAACATTCATGCCACAATAAACGAAATTACATTGAGAAATATGCTAGGTAGCATTCCACATCAAAAATTATGTTTTTATCATTTACCTACTCGAGGACGAGTAGGAATTAAGCTTGGGAATGCTTGATACGTCTCCAAAGTATCTATAATTTTTGATGGTTCCATGCTATTATATTATCTGTTTTGGATGTTTAATGGGCTTTACTAAGCACTTTTATATTATTTTTGGGACTAACCTATTAACCGAAGGCCCGGTGCAAATTGCTGTTTTTTTGCCTATTTCAGTGTTTCGTAGAAAAGTAATATCAAATGGAGTCCAAACGGAATGAAACCTTCGGGAGAGTTATTTTTGGAACAAACGTGATCCAGGGGACTTGGAGTGGACGTCAAGAAAGAAGCGAGGAGGCCATAAGGCAGGGAGGCGCGCCTGCCCCCCAGGGCGCGCCCCCCACCCTCATGGGCCCCTCGCAGCTCCACCGACCTACTTCTTCCTCCTATATATATATACCCCAAAAACATCCAGGAGCACCACGAAACCCTATTTCCACCGCCGCAACCTTCTGTACCCGTGAGATCCCATCTTGGGGCCTTTTCCGGCGCTCCGCCGGAGGGGGAATCGATCACGGAGGGCTTCTACATCAACACCATAGCCTCTCCGATGATGTGTGAGTACTTTACCACAGACCTTCGGGTCCATAGTAGTTAGCTAGATGGCTTCTTCTCTCTCTTTGGATCTCGATACAAAGTCCTCCTCGATCTTCTTGGAGATCTATTCGATGTAATTCTTTTTGCGGTGTGTTTGTCGAGATCCGATGAATTGTGGGTTTATGATCAAGATTATCTATGAACAATATTTGAATCTCCTTTGAATTCTTTTATGTATGATTTGTTATCTTTGCAAGTCTCTTTGAATTATCAGTTTTGTTTCGCCTACTAGATTGATCTTTCTTGCAATGAGAGAAGTGCTTAGCTTTGGGTTCAATCTTGCAGTGTCCTTTCCCAGTGACAGCAGGGGAAGCAAGCACGTATTGTATAGTTGCCATCAAGGATAAAAAGATGGGGTTTATATCATATTGCTTGAGTTTATCCCTCTACATCATGTCATCTTGCCTAATGCGTTACTCTGTTCTTATGAACTTAATACTCTAGATGCATGCTGGATAGCGGTCGATGTGTGGAGTAATAGTAGTAGCTGCAGAATCGTTTCGGTCTACTTGTCGCGGACGTGATGCCTATATACATGATCATGCCTAGATATTCTCATAACTATGAAATTTTCTATCAATTGCTCGATAGTAATTTGTTCAGCCACCGTAATACTTATGCTATCTTGAGAGAAGCCACTAGTGAAACCTATGGCCCCCGGGTCTATTCTCCATCATATAAAGTTTCCAATCTATTTTACTTTGCAACCTTTACTTTCAATCTTTATCATAAAAATACCAAAAATATTTATCTTATTATCTCTATCAGATCTCACTTTTGCAAGTGGCCGTGAAGGGATTGACAACCCCTTTATCGCGTTGGTTGCAAGGTTCTTGTTTGTTTGTGTAGATACGAGATGACTTGCGTGCAGTCTCCTATTGGATTGATACCTTGGTTCTCAAAAAGTGAGGGAAATACTTACGCTACTTTGCTGCATCACCCTTTCCTCTTCAAGGGAAAACTAACGCAGTGCTAAAGAGGTAGCGGTTTCCCTTCATGGCATGGGTCTCCAGGGCAATATGTATGGCATCGCCAACACTCCTGGCATGTCTTCTTCCTCTAGTTTGGCTAGGTCCTGCCACCCACTTGCCAACTTCTCTAGGCGATTTGGGTGGGGAGGTTGAGGGAGTCCTGGATTAAAGGGTCCTCAGGCGTCGGGACTGTGTAGCGTGGGTCGGACTGATGGGCCGTGAAGATACAAGACAGAAGACTCTCTCCCGCATCCGGATGGGACTCTCCTTGGTGTGGATGGCAAGCTTAGCATTCGGATATGAAGATTCCTTTCTCTGTAACCGACTTTGTACAACCCTAGTCCCCTCCGGTGTCTACATAAACCGGAGGGTTTAGTCCGTAGAGGCAATCATAATAAAACAGGCTAGACTTCTAGGGTTTTAGCCATTACGATCTCGTGGTAGATCAACTCTTGTAATACTCATATTCGTCAAGATCAATCACGCAGGAAGTAGGGTATTACCTCCATAGAGAGGGCCCGAACCTGGGTAAACATCGTGTCCCCTGTCTCCTGTTACCATCGACCTTAGACGCACAGTTTGGGACCCCCCACCTAAGATTCGCCGGTTTTGATATTGACATTGGTGCTTTCATTGAGAGTTCCGCAGTGACGTCGAAGACAGGATTGATGGCTCGCCTTGTTATCAAGGATAGTATCACCTCCGGAGGAGCCCTGGCCTCAGGCCAAACCCTCCGGCTGGGCGGCTTTACTATGACCGCCCGTCCGGCCTTTAAGCTGACGATGACTTCTCGGGTCATCGAAAATTGCCTCCGTGTTGACTCCGAATACTCCAAACGGATGGATCTGACGGAGTTGTCGTCTTTAAACGAACTCCTGGATCGCATCGCCGCCTTGGGGGTCGCTACAGACTACGATTGGATTGGGCTTAAACCCGATCAGAGAGAAATCAAATCTTCGTCGATCACCCATCAGATAGAGGTAGTAGAGGAGCAAAACAACAACTCTTCCTCTATATTGAGGACGAACTATGTTCGGATTTCCGAGCTCGAAGAGCCGGATACCTGTCCACGGAACGACATGCCCTGTCCTCCGAACCCAGAATTGGACGGTGGACCTGAAAAATCGGTTGATATCCCGGAGGACGAACTATTAAGCTCGGAAGTTTCTCAAACTCCGGATCCCAAATTGGGTCAGGGTTTGGATTTAAAGCCACCCACCCACCCAAATATACGCGATCTCATGTACGTACGATAGCAGTCTCAGGAAACAGTCCATCACTTTTGGGCCAGATTCCTCCTTGTCAAAGACAAGATTAAAGATTGACGCGATGAAGACACGATCTCAGTATTCTGCAATAATTGCACGGACGAAGGAATCCTCAACGCCATCAACCGCCGTCGTGTATTACACTTTGCTGACTTGGCAGCCATAGTACAGAAGTACTGCACAATGGAAAGCACCTGGAAAACTCAGGCAGCTCGCTGGGAACCACCGGTTTCCACTCAACCCCTCGTCCAGGCAAAAAGGATGCACCCTCGCGGGGCGCCCGACCCAATAGTAAAGAAATCTAAACCCATTACGGGGCGCAGAACCGTTCTGGAGGGATGGCTCGATATGCCATGCAAAATACACACAACACCGGATACCATACCAACCCACATCCTTAGAGCATGTTGGATACTCCGGCAGGTGGCCAAGAGCGGCGAGGATATCCTCACCAAAAATACCTCAGAGCAACACCCCCGAAAGACGACGACCTCAGCGTATTGACGGTCTTTGAGACTTTCGCTTCAAATAATCGGCACAAAAGGGCCCTCCGCGACCTCGCCGAAGTCTGCCAAGTCGCAGCAACAAACCCCTGGAGCGACACGGCCATAACTTTCAATGCCAGTGACGAACGAAAATTCCGGACAGTCCGGGCACCAGCCGCCTTGGTCCTCAATCCAATTGTGGATGGCTTTCGGCTCACCAAAGTGCTCATGGACGGCGGCAGCGGACTAAACCTCATCCACGAGGATACACTCAACAAAATGGAAATAGACAGAAGCCACATCGAGCAAAGTAGCACGACCTTCCGAGGAATCATTCCCAGTCAGGAGGCGTGATGCGCGGGAAAAATCACCCTCGACGTGGTATTCGGCACACCGGAGAATTATCGGTCCGAAGAGATAACCTTCCAAGTGGCCCCTTTCAACAGTGGATATCATGCCCTATTGGGGCGAGATGCATTTACACACTTCCAAGCTATACCTCATTACGGGTACATGAAGCTCAAGATGCCCGGGCCCAATGGTATTATCACTTGCCAGTGATCCGGACATAGCACTCCGCGCCGAAAACAAAACCGCATCCCTAGCCCTCGAGGCACTGTCTGAAGCCCTCGCGGCCGAAGATTTAACCGCACTGCACTCCATGGTGGATCGGGACGACGTAATCCTGGACAAGCGACCCAAATCCACCTCCTTTAAACCAGCAGATGAAATAGTCAAATTTCAAGTCCACCCGACGGACCCCAAGAAGACAGCATCCATCGGGGCACAACTAGACCCAACGGTTGACGCCGCGCTATGAGAGTTCCTGCGCGAGAACTGGGACATATTCGCCTGGCACCCTTTTGATATGCCAGGAATCCCATGCAGGTTGGCCGAACACAGCCTCAACATATTGAAGGGATATAAACCGGTCAAGCAAACACTGTGGCGCTTTTCTGAACCCAAACGACAAGCTATGGGGGAGGAGCTGGCCAAGTTAATCGAGGCCGGATTCATCAGAGAAATTAAACACTCGGACTGGCTAGCAAACCTAGTGATGGTGCCAAAGAAGGATAAATCCTGGCACCTATGCATCGATTTCAAAGACCTCAACAAGGCCTGCCCTAAGGATCCCTTCCCCCTCCCTCGCATCGATCAGATTATTGATGCTACTGCAGGACACGACTCACTGTGTTTCCTCGACACATACTCCGGATACCATCAAATCGAAATGAAGGAGTCCGACCAAGCCGCAACGGCATTCATTACCCAATATGGACCATTCTGCTTCAACACTATGCCCTTCGGACTTAAAAACGCCGGCGCCACCTACCAACGCATGATTCAAACATGCCTGGAGAAACAGATCGGCAAGACAGTTGAAGCATATGTGGACGACGTCGCCATCAAAACTAGGCACGTTGAGTCATTAATAGATGCTCTGCGTCTCACATTCGATAACCTCCGTACATATGACATCAAGCTCAATCCGGAAAAGTGTGTTTTCGGCGTTCCCGCCGGAAAACTGCTAGGCTTCATCGTCTCCAATAGAGGAATTGAGGCAAATCCAGCCAAAATCCGAGCTTTGTCACAATTGGCTACACCAATAGACCTTAAACAAGTCCAAAAACTAGCCGGATGTGTGGCAGCTTTAAGCCGCTTTATCTCCAGACTAGGAGAAAAAGCATTGCCACTTTATCGCCTTCTCCAACGCACTGACCACTTCGAGTGGACGGATGCGGCAACGGCCGGACTGGAAGAGATAAAGGCTCTTTTAGTGAGCAACCCAATCCTGGCCGCTTCGAACGTCGGCGAACCCATGTTATTATACATCTCGGCAACACACCAGGCGGTGAGCGCGACGCTCGTCGTCGAGCGAGAGGAGGACGGATACAAATTCCCACTTCCGAAACTGGTACACTACGTATCCACTGTCCTCACACCATGCAAATCCCGGTACCCTCACTACCAAAAGATAGCATACGCGGTCTTCATGGCATCTCGGAAGCTACGACACTACTTTCAAGAGTGCTCGATCACGGTGGCTTCCGAAGTACCATTGAATGACATAATAAACAATTGTGATGCCAAGGGCCGGATTGCCAAGTGGGCCATTGAGCTCCTTCAATTCGACATAACATACAAACCGCGCCGAGCCATTAAATCCCAAGTACTGGCTGATGATAACCCACAAGTACAGGGGATCAATTGTAGCCTCTTTCGATAAGTAAGAGTGTCGAACCCAACTAGGAGCTAAAGGTAGAACAAATATTCCCTCAAGTTCTATCGACCACCGATACAACTCTAGGCACGCTTAACGTTCGCTTTACCTAGAACAAGTATGAAACTAGAAGTACTTTGTAGGTGTTGTTGGATAGGTTTGCAAGATAATAACGAGCGCGTAAATAAAAAGTAGGGGCTGTTTAGATAAAGACACAATAAAGTAAATATAGCGAGTGTGGAAAAGTGGTGGTAGGAGTTGCGAAATTGTCCATAAGCAATTGACTACTTTACTAGACCGATAACAAGTTTCATGTGGGAGAGGCCACTGCTAGCATGTCATCCCTTACTTGGAATTCTATGCACTTATGATTGGAACTATTAGCAAGCATCCGCAACTACTAACGTTCATTAAGGTAAAACCCAACCATAGCATTAAGATATATTGGCCCCCCTTCAATCCCGTATGCATCAATTTCTATGCTAGGTTGAAGCTTCTGTCACTCTTGCCCTCCAATACATAGTCCTATCAACATACAACTAACCCTACGGTCTGATCCACGCGCGCGCTCATATGATGGGCACCAAAGGACAACAACATAACCACAAGAAAATTAAATCAATCATAGCAATACATCAACCACCGATAGGACAACGAAAATCTACTCAGACATCATAGGATGGCAACACATCATTGGATAATAATATGAAGCATAAAGCACCATGTTCACGTAGAGGGTACAGCGGGTTGCGGGAGAGTGGACCGCTGTAGATAGAGGGGGAAAGGTGGTGGAGATGTTGGTGAAGATGGCGGAGGTGTTGGTGTAGATCGCGGTGATGATGATGGTGGCCACGGCAGCGTTCCGGCGCCACCGGAAGAGAAGGGGAGAGGGGGCCCCTTCTTCTGCTTCCTTGACCTCCTCCCTAAATAGGAGAAGGGTTTCCCCTCTGGTCCTTGGCCTCCATGTCATGGGAGGGGCGAGAGCCCCTCCAAGATTGGATCTGTCTGTCTCTCTCTCTCTGTTTTTGCGTTCGACTCTTCTGCCCTTTCACCGTTTCGTATATATATATGGAGATCCGTAACTCCGATTGGATTGAAACCTTCGCCCAGATTTTTCTCTGAAAATTAGCTTTCTTGCGGCCGAAGGAGAGCAGCAACCGCCTTACGGGTGGCCCATGAGGGTCAGGGGCGCGGCCCCTGCCTCGTGGCCACCTCAGGCACCGTCTTGCGTTGATTCTTCTTCCCATATTCTCCAAATATTCCAAAAATATTCTCCGTCCGTTTTTATCCCGTTTGGACTCCGTTTGATATGGGGTTTCTGCAAAACACAAAACATGCAACAAACAGGAACTGGCACTGGGCACTGGATCAATATGTTAGTCCCAAAAATAGTATAAAAAAGTTGCCAAAAAGTATATGAAAGTTGTAGAATATTGGCATGGAACAATAAAAAATTATAGATACGACGGAGACGTATCAGCATCCCCAAGCTAAATTCCTGCTCGTCCTCGAGTAGGTAAATGATAAAAAAAATTGATGTGGAATGCTACCTAGCATAATCTTGATCATGTATCTAATCATGGCATGAATATTAAGATACAAGTGATTCAAAGCAATAGTCTATCATTTGACATAAAAACAATAATACTTCAAGCATACCAACCAAGCAATTATGTCTTATCAAAATAACATAGCCAAAGAAAGCTCATCCCTACAAAATCATATAGTCTGGCTATGCTCCATCTTCACCACACAAAGCATTCAAATCATGCACAACCCCGATGACAAGCCGAGCAATTGGTTCATACTTTTTAACGCGCTTCAGCCTTTTCAACCCTCACGCAATACATGAGCGCAAGCCATGGACATAGTACTATAGGTGGAATAGCATATGATGATGGAGGTTGTGTGGAGAAGACAAAAAGGAGAAAGTCTCACATCGACGCGGCTAATCAACGGGCTATGGAGATGCCCATCAATTGATGTCAATGTGAGGAGTAGGGATTGCCATGCAACGGATGCACTAGAGCTATAAGTGTATGAAAGCTCAAACTGAAAACTAAGTGGGTGTGCATCCAACTTGCTTGCTCATGAAGACCTCGGGCATTTGAGGAAGCCCATCATCGGAATATACAAGCCAAGTTCTATAATGAAAATTCCCACAAGTATATGAAAGTGATAACTCAAGAGACTCTCTATATGAAGAACATGGTGCTACTTTGAAGCACAAGTGTGGTAAAAGGATAGTAACATTGCCCCTTCTCTCTTTTTCTCTCATTTTTTTATTTTTTTTTCTTTTTTTTATTTTTTTTGGTGGGCTTCTTTGGCCTCTTTTTTTATTTGGGCTTCTTTGGCCTCTTTTATTTTGATAACCTCACATGGGACAATGTTCTTATAATGATGAACATCACACTTTTATTTACTTACAACTCAATATTACAACTCGATGTCTAGAACAAAGATATGACTCTATATGAATGCCTCCGGCGGTGTACCGGGATGTGCAATGATCTAGCGTAGCAATGACATCAAAAAACGAACAAGCCATGAAAACATCATGCTAGCTATATTACGATCATGCAAAGCAATATGACAATGAATGCTCAAGTCATGTATATGATGATGATGGAAGTTGCATGGCAATATATCTCGGAATGGCTATGGAAATGCCATGATAGGTAGGTATGGTGGCTGTTTTGAGGAAGATATAAGGAGGCTTATGTGTGATAGAGCGTATCGTATCACGGGGTTTGGATGCACCGGCGAAGTTTGCACCAACTCTCGAGGTGAGAAAGGGCAATGCACGGTACCGAAGAGGCTAGCAATGATGGAAGGGTGAGAGTGCGTATAATCCATGGACTCACATTAGTCATAAAGAACTCATATACTTATTGCAAAAGTTTATTAGCCCTCGAAGCAAAGTACTACTACGCATGCCCCTAGGGGGTAGATTGGTAGGAAAAGACCATCGCTCGTCCCCGACCGCCACTCATAAGGAAAGCAATGAAAGAACACCTCATGCTCCAACTTCGTTACATAACGGTTCACCATACGTGCATGCTACGGGACTTGCAAAACTCAACACAAGTATTCCTCAATTTCACAATTACTCAACTAGCACGACTCTAATATCACCACCTTTATATCGCAAAACTGTTGCAAGGAATCAAACATATCATATTCAGTGATCTACAAGTTTTATGTAGGATTTTATGACTAACCATGTGAATGACCAATTCCTGTCATCTCTCTAAATAGATATAAGTGAAGCAAGAGAGTTTAATTCTTTCTACAAAAGATATGCCCACGCTCTAACAAATATAAGTGAAGCAAAAGAGCATTCTACAAATGGTGGTTTTCTATGTGAAGAGAAACAGGCAATCCAAACTTCAAAATATATAAGTGAAGCACATGAAGCATTCTATCAAGCCATACTCCAAGAATATAAGTGAAGTCAAAAGAGCATTCTATAAATCAACCAAGGACTATCTCATACCAGCATGGTGCATAAAAGAAAAATGAAAACTAAATGCAAAAGATGCTCCAAGATTGCACATATCGCATGAGCGAAACGAATCCGAAAACATACCGATACTTGTTGAAGAAAGAGGGGATGCCTTCTGGGGCATCCCCAAGCTTAGACGCTTGAGTCTCCTTCAATATTTACTTGGGGTTCCTTGGGCATCCCCAAGCTTGAGCTCTTGCCTCTCTTCCTTCTTCTCACATCGAGACCTTCTCGATCATCGAACACTTCATCCACACAAAACTTCAACAGAAAACTCGGTAAGATCCGTTAGTATAATAAAGCAAATCACTACTCTAAGTACTGTTGCAAAACAATTCATATTTTGTTTTTGCATTATGTCTACTGTAATATAACTTTTTCATGGCTTAATCCACTGATATAAATTGATAGTTTCATCAAAACAAGCAAACTATGCATCAAAAACAGAATCTGTCTAAAACAGAACAGTCTGTAATAATCTGAACATTCACCATACTTCTGGTACTTGAAAACTTCTGCCAAAATTATGAAACATAAACAATTTGTATAGAAATACAGTGCAAAAATAATCAGAACCATTTGACGTTCCAGTAAAAAATTAAAAATCGCGCACTACAGCCAAAGTTTCTGTCCTGCACCGTACAAACCAACAAGCATTGTAAACATCCTAAAGGCAAACCTTGGCACATTATTTTTATAATACAATGGAATTGTACAAGGGGATAATTATTTTTGTTGAAAATTTTCTGTAATCAAAATTCGCAAAGTTTCCGTGAGCATGAACAAAGTTCAAGGCTAGCTCCCACTTCAACAATGCTCGTCTTTCCCACTTTCGCTTTTCTTTTTGAAAAAGTTTTAGGTTCCCCTCTTTATTTTTTTTGTTTTTAAACTATATAAAAGCACTCAACAGAAATAAATGACTCTCTAAAACTTCTGGGTTGTCTCCCTGGCAGCGCTTTCTTTAAAGCCATTAAGCTGGGCATATAGTGCTCAAGTAGTGAATCCACCCGGATCCAAAGGTATATCAAAGCCAATTTTAATTAGCGATGATTTGGCATTTAGTAGTGAGCACAAGGCAACATATATCACGCAACAACGAAATCTAACTCTCTTCCTATGCATCGGCATGTCATAAAAGAACAATTCATGCACACAAGTAAAGGCCAATGCATAGTATAAACAGTTTCTTGCAATTTTATCATGTTGGAAACATAGAGAGGTGGAGATATAGTTCCTCTCTCATAATAA
This sequence comes from Triticum aestivum, assembly GCF_018294505.1. NCBI lineage: Eukaryota > Viridiplantae > Streptophyta > Magnoliopsida > Poales > Poaceae > Triticum > Triticum aestivum. The sequence continues at coordinate 57,861,372 of NC_057796.1, forward strand.
TTGCAAGTAGGAGCAGCAAGCACATGCATATTATATTCATCAAAATCATCATGTGCAACGTAAAAGGCAACCCATCAATATAATCCTTAATAAGTGCAAACTTCTCCGATATAGTGTAGTCGGGAGAATTCAAAAAGATAATAGGACTATCATGCGTGGGTGCAATAGCAAAAATTTCATGTTTAACATAAGGAACTATAGCAAGTTCATCTCCATAAGCATAATTCATATTGGCATCTTGGCCACAAGCATAGCAAGCATCATCAAAAAGGGATATTTCAAGAGAATCAACGGGATCATAATAGTTATCATAGCAATCATCCTTCGGTAAGCACGAAGGGGAATTAAACAATGTATGAGTTGAAGAGTTACTCTCATTAGAAGGTGGGCACGGGTAGCTAATCCGCTCTTCCTCCTTTCGTTCTTCGCTCTCCTCATCATCTTTTTCATCCAATGAGCTCACAGTTTCATCAATTTCTTCTTCCATAGGCTCCTGCAAAATATTAATCTCTTCTTGGACAGCGGATACTTTCTCAATAAATGCATCAATATTGGAATTGAATTCATAATTGGCATAGCAATATTTAAGGATAGCTAAATTTTCAGGTCTATAAACAGCATCATAAAGATTTTCAAATTCTTTGAACATAGATTCAATTTCATAAGCACCCATAAAAGTAACAAATTCTTCTATTTGTTCCACATCATAGTAATCATATATACCTCTAGCATAAGAAGCCAAGGTTTCATTATCATTAAATTTGCATGAAAAGGGAAGGTGTGGAGCCTTCATCCTAGAGCAACAAGTATAATCATATCTCAAGCATAGTTGCCTAGCATACCACTTCAACATATGAATTTGATCCCATAATAGTTTCCCTTTTTGAGTCAAGCGATAATCCCTAAAGTATTCACGTTGATCCAACGTGTCTCCCATTACATAATTGAATGGTGTTTTGTCGGGATTATCAAAGTAGTACATAATATCTTTCACATAATGAGCATCGAGGGTTTTAGGAGGTTCCCCATTTCCATGAGTAGCAAGTACACCTAATTTTTTTGGTATTTCGTGTTCCATATAAAGATAGAGAACAACTAAGAACAGAAAATAGAAATTACTTAGTGATAAATCAAACAAGCACACACGAGAATATTCACCCCACGCTATTGCTCGCCGGCAACGGCGCCAGAAAAAGGTCTTGATAACCCACAAGTATAGGGGATCAATTGTAGCCTCTTTCGATAAGTAAGAGTGTCGAACCCAACGAGGAGCTAAAGGTAGAAGAAATATTCCCTCAAGTTCTATCGACCACCGATACAACTCTACGCACGCCTAACGTTCGCTTTACCTAGAACAAGTATGAAACTAGAAGTACTTTGTAGGTGTTGTTGGATAGGTTTGCAAGATAATAAAGAGCGCGTAAATAAAAAGTAGGGGCTGTTTAGATAAAGACACAATAAAGTAAATATAGCGAGTGTGGAAAAGTGGTGGTAGGAGTTGCAAAATTGTCCCTAAGCAATTGACTACTTTACTAGACCGATAGCAAGTTTCATGTGGGAGAGGCCACTGCTAGCATGTCATCCCTGACTTGGAATTCTATGCACTTATGATTGGAACTATTAGCAAGCATCCGCAACTACTAATGTTCATTAAGGTAAAACCCAACCATAGCATTAAGATATATTGGCCCCCCTTCAATCCTGTATGCATCAATTTCTATGCTAGGTTGAAGCTTCTATCACTCTTGCCCTCCAATACATAGTCCTATCAACATACAACTAACCCTATGGTGTGATCCACACGCGCTCATATGATGGGCACCAAAGGACAGCAACATAACCACAAGCAAATTAAATCAATCATAGCAATTCATCAACCACCGATAGAACAACGAAAATCTACTCAGACATCATAGGATGGCAACACATCATTGGATAATAATATGAAGCATAAAGCACCATGTTCAAGTAGAGGGTATAGCGGGTTGCGGGAGAGTGGACCGCTGTCGATAGAGGGGGGAAGGTGATGGAGATGTTGGTGAAGATGGCGGAGGTGTTGCTGTAGATCGCAGTGATGATGATGGTGGCCACGGCAGCGTTCCGGTGCCACCGGAAGAGAAGGGTAGAGGGGGCCCCTTCTTCTTCTTCTTCCTTGACCTCCTCCCTAGATGGGAGAAGGGTTTCCCCTCTGGTCCTTGGCCTCCATGTCATGGGAGGGGCGAGAGCCCCTCCGAGATTGGATCTGTCTCTCTGTCTCTCTCTTTTTCTGTGTTCTCCTCTTCTGCCCTTTCACCGTTTCGTATATATATGGAGATCCGTAACTCCGATTGGATTGAAACCTTCGCCCAGATTTTTCTCTGAAAATTAGCTTTCTTACGGCCGAAGAAGAGCACCAACCGCCTTACGGGTGGCCCACGAGGATCAGGGGCACGCCCAGGGGGCAGGCGCGCTCCCTGCCTCGTGGCCACCTCGGGCACCGTCTTGCGTTGATTCTTCTTCCCATATTCTCCAAATATTCCAAAAATATTCTCCGTCCGTTTTTATCCCATTTGGACTCCATTTGATATGGTGTTTCTGCGAAACACAAAACATGCAACTAACAGGAACTGGCACTGGGCACTGGATCAATATGTTAGTCCCAAAAATAGTATAAAAAAGTTGCCAAAAACTATATGAAAGTTGTAGAATATTGGCATGGAACAATCAAAAATTATAGATACAACGGAGACGTATCTGCTCACTTCGTCGCCGAATGGACAGAGGCCGAACTCCCTAAAGAGTATGGCACATATTCCAACTGGGTCATGCACTTCGATGGCTCCAAAATGCTAGCGGTCTTAGGAGCGGGCGTTGTCTTAACGTCCCCCACTGGAGATACAGTTCAGTACGTACTCCAAATATTTATACACGGACTCCAACAATGCAGCCGAATACGAGGCCTTATTGCATGGTCTTCGGATGGCTGTCTCCATGGGCATACAACGCCTGGAGGTGCGTGGGGATTCAAACCTCGCAATATCCCAAATAAATGGAGATTTCGAAGCCAAAGATCCGAAGATGGCGGCTTATCGTAACACCGTTCTCAACATGTCGGCTCGGTTTGAGGGGCTCGAGTTCCATCATGTGGCTCGAGAAAGTAATCAAGCGGCGGATGTCCTTGCTTGCATCGACGCCAAGCGCGACCTCGTCCCGCCTAACATATTCCTGGAAAGGCTCTTCAAGCCATCCGTGGTGTGGCAAGGGGAGAGCGGCAACACCAGTCCAGACCCGATTATACCCCCAGACTCCGAACACAATACCGATATCATCGGGGGCTCAGCCACCGAAATAACACCATCGGCCCATCTTATCATCACAGTAATTGCCCCATGGACCGAACCCTTCTTGGCCTACCTTAATAGGCGAGAGCTCCCTGAGGATCAGAATGAGGCTCGCTGCATTGTCCGGCGCTCCAAAGCCTACAAGGTCCATGACGGAGAGCTCTACAAGAAAAGCGCTACCGGAGTACTTCAAAGATGTATCTCCGAAGAAGAGGGACGGCAGCTCTTGGCCGAAATTCACGCCGGTCTCGGTGGTCACCACGCCGCGGCTCGGGCCCTTGTAAGCAAGGCCTTCCGTACAGGTTTCTATTGGCCGACGGCCCGAGCAGATGCACAGGACCTTGTCCAACGTTGTGTCGGATGCCAGCTTTTCGCCAACCAAAGCCATATGCCTCCCGCCGCTCTACAAAAAATCCCCATTACTTGGCCTTTTGCGGTCTGGGGGCTTGATATGGTCGGACCTCTTAAAGGAGGAACCCATAAGAAAAAATATCTGCTGGTCATGGTAGATAAATTCACCAAATGGATAGAGGCCAAACCAGTTAAAACGGCCGAAGCCGGACCAGTGATAGACTTCATATCCGGTGTTGTGCACCGTTATTGCGTCGCACACAGCATCATCACCGATAACAGCTCCAATTTCACAGCCGATGAGGTGAAGGCCTTGTGTGCTAACCTGGGCATTAAGCTCGATTACGCCTCCGTCTATCATCCACAAACAAACGCTCAAGTCGAACAAGCTAATGGTCTTATTATGAGCGGCATTAAACCTAGACTAGTGCGGTCTTTGAAAGAATCAGACAAGCACTGGGTTGAGGAGCTCGACTCCATACTCTGGGGGCTGCAGACCACGCCAATCGCACTACCAGATATACACCCTTCTTCATGGTGTACGGCGCAGAGGCTGTGTTGCCCTGCGACATTATTCATGACTCACCTCGAGTGCACATGTATGAAGAGAGAGAGGCCGAGCTTGATCGGCAGGATAGTTTAGACGCCCTGAAGGAGCGCGACGTTGCAAAAGCCTGTTCCGCACTGTATCAACAACAGGCTTGCAGATATCAAAGTAGAGAAGTGCGGGCCAAGACTTATAATGTTGGCGAACTCTTTCTACGCTTGCCAGAGAAGAAAAAGGACAAACTCAAACCCAAGTGGGAGGGTCCCTTCATCATTGAGGAAGTTCTCACTGGAGGAGCGTACTGCCTGCGTGATGCTTCGGATAATCGCTTAGAGCCGAACCCATGGAACGCTGCCAGACTCTGAAGATTCTACGCCTAGAGCTGAACTCTTTGTTCGTCTTCTTCTCGCTTTTGTTTCCATTACTTTTTCCTCTCTTTCTTTTTTTAGCTTTAAGCTCTCGTGCGGCTAAACCGCACACTTATGATGTACACATCCTTAAATATGTACGCCCATAATACCTGGGGGTTTCTTGTACAGAAGCTTATTATTATTTTCCGGGCATCAAGCTCACCACATATGTGTCTTTTCCTCATATGCACCTTTTCTTCGCCATTATATGCATCGTTATGACTTGAGTTTTGGCCAAGCTGGGTTGCCTGGCTCCTGTGCTTATGCCCTACGTCCCGTTTGTTCGGCTAGGGCATAAAGGGAGCACCTCTGCAATTGTTACTGCCGGGTCATCCGGATGTGTACCTCAGACTGGGTGAAGCCGAAAGCTAGCGTTCTTAAGGGAATATTCGGTCGGCGGACTAAAGATGTTTTCACACTCATTACACTATGAACCCCCAGATGTTACGTATACTGCGATTTTTCAGTCACAGTTCGGGCATGCACATTAACGCATGTTCACCCAAGGAAAGGAACCCTTAAAGGAACTATTCTCTCTGGAAGATGTTTCTGACAATTACAATGTAATATAACATAGCTAGTCGGATACAATTTGTCTATTTAAGCAACTATGACCCCTACGCCTGGTTTCCACACATACCCCGGTCTATCTTGCCGCTCAGGTATTCGGAAACAATCCGTACCTTCGGGTCCAGAGGTCGAAGCGAAAAGGTCTGCCATGACAATCGTTTTACAATCCAGCTAGGGACAAATATATCAAAAAAAGTACATAGTCACTTGGACTAAAAAATTCCTCCTCTATGCCGTCTAACTTACAATCCGGTTGGGAATATTTTGCGGCTACTTTTACTTGGTCATATACCAAACTAACGGGAATTTCTTTTCCGTCCGACCCTAGAGGTCCAACCCGGGCCATATGATTTGGATCAAGCTTGGTGTACCGTGTCTTCACCATGGCCCAGGCCTCCCGCGCACCTTCTCGGCAGGCTGATATCTTCCATAATCGAATACGCCGTCGTGCTCCTTTGAATAGCTCCACGAGCTCCGCCATACTTCCTGGAGGGGAGGCGGATGGCCATAAAGCCTTGGCAACACTCCGCATTGTTTGCCGAGCTCGCTCGTGCATTTGGGACAGCTCTTGTAGCAGGTCGCCTTGAGATCCGGACATTTCCTCTTTAGGACGGCCAGTCAGCATACCTGCAGACATAAATCTGTCAGTCCCTGTCCTTGCCGAATTATATGGAGGCAAGTTCGAAAAGTATACTAAATATGCCGCCTCGTAGCCTCTTATTCTCCTTCACGGAGTCGGCCAGCTGGGCTCGCACATCTTTTAGTTCTTCGCCCAGTAGGGTGTTGGAATCCTGGAGCTTATGTTTCTCATCCCTAACCCGTGTCAGCACACGTTCGCCCGCGGAGAGTTGCCTTTTGGCCTCTTGCTCCCCCGCTTGCGTGACTTGCAGGGCCTCCTTCAGTTGATCTGACGATCCTGCCATGGGGAGTACAAAAAGTTTTAATATTGCTGGTATATGATTATATTTTCTCGATGGAGGGGAGCATTACCAGGCGATGCCTTCGTAGATTTCTCCAGTTCGGCGGTAGCAGCAGCTAGCTGGGTCCGACACTTTTCCAGCTCTTGAGACAATAGGTTGTTCTTCTATGTGAGCACCTGGTTATACAATGATCCTTAAATAAGTTGTATCAACTGCTTCAAGTCTCAGGGGCTACTGGTATATAATTATCAGATTTGTACAAAGGTGTACTTACCCGCATATCTTTCAAATGCTGGTCTGTGGCTCTGGTAAGCCTGTCTCGAGCAGCTTGGATGTATGCATCAGCCGAGCTGAAGGTGTTGAATGCCTCTTTTGTAAAACCAGGGTCGTAAAGAAGGGCCCGCCGACGCCGATGATTCATGGCGCTTTCCACTTCAGAGTTTGTGACGGATACATCATCCGAATCCTCTGCCGAAGGACAATCCGGCGTCACTCCTGTATCAGCCCTCGCCTTTAAGGCAGGGTCGGGAACCTGACTTGTGGAGGTGCGACCGACATGATCCTCGGACATAGTCCGGCAAATGCTTTTCCTAATAAGACATAGCAGATAATTTCATAGTTTGATGTGACTGCCAGGGGGCATGATTATAAAACCATACCTCCTTGATGAAGGCTCTGCTGTGTTGTCTTTCACCTTCCTCTTCGAAGATTTGCTCGGCGCGGGCTCCGCTCTCTTAGGAGATGCCTCTGGTGCACGTTGAGACGTCGGGCGCCTACCCTTTAGAGCACGAAATAGTGCGGTGGGTGAGGCGTAATGAGGAAGCTCTTTCGAAGAAGGTGTCTCTTGATCACTTACATGCGAGGTAGGGAGGAGGCCGGGATAGTCGGCGATGATGGCCACTTCCGTGCTGTCATAGCTCGCCTGGTAGAACACTCCATCCTCAAGCTCCACAAATATGTCCGGATCCTCTTCGAATCCTGGGTCTAGGTCCCGGTTGTGATCCTCTGGCTGTGGGGTGGGGCTATGGATCCCCTCGGTAACCTTCCACCATTCATGTTGCAAATAGATGGGTTAATGTCCATTGAAAGTGACTCGGGGAGAGGATTGAGTAAAGTGGTGGGATTAGAACTCACCCAGCTAGGAGGACTGTACATGGAAAATCCATCTCGACGTTTAAGATGAGTGAACTCCTCTTTCTCCCCTTTGTACAGTTCGGCCAATATTTTGGCCAACGCGGCGGGGGTGTCCGGACCCTTCTGACCGCAACGTGAGGCGTCATCTTCCCCATTATAGTGCCACATGGGAAGCCCCCTTGTATTGGAGTGGCTGGACACCCCGCACTATGGAAGTCGCCATTACCTCGATTATTGATAATCCGGACTGGGCAAGTGTCCTTATCTTGCCCATCAATTGACGGACTTCCGCCCTATCTTCCTCCTCGAGGCTCCGAGGGTGCCAGCTGTGGTGTTTCTTCAACGGAGCATTTGAAAATTCGGGAAAGACCCATTCGAACTGGGTCGGGAGAGCGACGTCCTCGATATAGAACCATTCGGAAGGCCACTCTTCGGACGCCTTCTTCGGCGTGCCGGACAGGTATCCGGTCCCGGCTATGCCCCATGCCTCGGCACCGCCCACTTCGAATATCGATCCCTCTTGGTTGCGAGGGACGAGGAGAATAGTTTCCTCCATAATCAAAATGGGCATCACAACCCAGGAATAGCTCACAAAGAGCAACGTAACCCGCGATTTGCAGGATGGAGGCAGGAGTGAGATTGTGCAGTTGGAGGCCGTAATACTCGAGAAGTCCTCGGAGGAAAGGGTGGATTGGAAATCCGAGCCTCTTAACAAGTAGGGAACGAAGCACACTCGTTCCCCTGGATGTATTGGGGAAATCCTCCGCCTGAGCCCCGCCATTGAAGGAGGTCAATCCTGCCCGAACAGGGACTAGATCCGCGGGGGGGGGGGGGGATCCCTACGTTTGCAGCTTCACCAGCTGGTCGTGGGATACGGAACATCTTTCCCAATCGCCTTTTTCGGAGCCATGGGGGCGGGAGGAAGAACTGGGAGCGCTGGCCGAATGGTTTCTCCTAGCAAGCTCTGAGGATTTTCCGCTTGGTGTGGAATGGATCTGAGATCCAATCTCTTTAAATAGATGCCTTTCTTACATGGCCGGGGTGTTATGTGCAAAAAATACCCTGACCTCTCGTATTCCCTCGACACGTGGAAGCTGGAGCCATGGATGCACAGAAGCCGATGGGTATGACATTAAATAGAAGGCCGAATACAGCTCTTTAAATTCATCGGAGGAGAACCCGCCTTGCAATGCCGAAGACAATCTGCGCGCCGGACACATCGTCATTGAAAGCCTGGTTCGGGGGCTACTGAGGGAGTCCTGGATTAAGGGGTCCTCGGGCGCCCGGACTATGTAACGTGCTCCGGACTGATGGGCCGTGAAGATACAAGACAGAAGACTCTCTCCCGTGTCCGGATGGGACTCTCCTTGGCGTGGATGGCAAGCTTGGCGTTCGGATATGAAGATTCCTTTCTCTATAACTGACTTTGTACAACCCTAGTCCCCTCTGGTGTCTATATAAACCGAAGGGTTTAGTCCGTAGAGGCAATCATAATAAAACAGGCTAGACTTCTAGGGTTTTAGCCATTACGATCTCGTGGTAGATCAACTCTTGTAATACTCATATTCATCAAGATCAATCAAGCAGGGAGTAGGGTATTACCTCCATAGAGAGGGCCCGAACCTGGATAAACATCGTGTCCCCTGTTACCATCGACCTTAGACGCACAGTTCGGGACCCCCTACCCGAGATCCGCCGGTTTTGACACCGACAGAGGTATGTTTACAAAGTTAGCCCTATGTTGGTTGTCGTGGCTAGGTTGTGTTGTGCTAACAAGACAATTGCTTGCTCCAAGATAAGCAGCACCTGCACACAAAGAAGACAATTGCTTGCTCCCAATGTAACAACGAGGTTGTCAATCACTTTATCTTGCGAGTTACTCCCTCCGCCCGAAAAACTTGTCCCTCAAATAAATGTATCTAGCATTAACTTGGTGCTAGATACATCCCTTCGAGGGATAACCTTTTTCGGACGGAGGGAGTACAAAATTAAAAGCAAATAGTGGTGGATGGTATAATAGAGAACAACAAAATAAAAGTAATAACAAAAAAATTTATAGGAGTAATATTTAATGGAGAATAGACCTGGGGCCATAGGTTCACTAGGCTGCTCGTAATGAGTAGTATCATAAGTTAGTATCATGCATATGATACTAGTGTATGATAGCACCTCCCTAATAATGCATAGTATCATAAAGTAGTATTTTAGATGACCTTATTTATGGGTTGTTTGTATCACTTTTTGTCTTATTTTTCGTAAATTAAATGGGCAACTTTCTTCTTAATTAATCAATGAGGCAAATCTTTTGTCTCCGTCTCAGAAAAAAACGTTGAAGGGATTAACCGAATGGTTTATAGCTGGCAGGCATTGAACCCACCGGGGTCAACTCAATCCCTGTAGGGTCTAATCCTGTGCAAGCGAACAGGGCCTAACATGTTGCCAGTAGTATTTCCGTTTGATTTGCCTAGAGAAGATCGATCAAACTTTTTTCTTTTTTTGCGATTCTGTATAGACGCACAGAAAATCCTGATCGTTCGGATCGAGGAACGGGGCCGGTGACTCCAATGTGAAATTTGTTCTTTTGCAAAACGTTGGAACTAATTGTTTTTTTTTTCATTCAACAGGACTATTAATTGCTATACACGCTGCACTACAAACTTAAAACCAGGCCACGGCAGCTGCGGCACCTCAAAGGCATCGACCTGCCGCCATCCCTCCATTACCTAAGCCGCATGTCGTGAGGTATTCACAGCCGCCGTTCTCTTCCTGTTCTTCCTAGTTCCAGCACTCGACGGCAACTCGCTGACGCGCTTCCCATTCCCGTCCAGCTCGACTCCAACTCGGTCCCGACCCTACCTAGCTCACCACCACAATGGCGGAGCTGTGCGATCTTCCTGCTGCCGTTGTAGCGTCATCTGAGGAAAGTTCATATGTGATCAAGATAGACGGATACTCAAGAATCAAGGGCCAAATTCAGCATGGCAACTACGTGAAATCTACCCCTTTCACTGTTGGAGGTCATGATTGGGTTGTGGAGTATTACCCAAACGGTTCCGACACCGAAAAGTATGAAGCCGGCTTCATATCTGTTTTTCTAGCTCTTGCCCCCGCTGGTGCCAAGGATGTGAAGGCAAAATTTAGATTTAGTTTGCTTGACAGGGAAGGGGAACCAATTGCATCAAAAAGCAAGAACACCTCCGAACACATCTTCAATAGCAAACGTTCAAGTAGGGGTTTTAGTAGTTTTATCAAGAAGGCTGATCTTGAGGGAGCGGCTTATCTAAGGCACGACAGTTTCAGCATCAGGTGTGATGTTACCGTTGTGAAGTATATCCACAGAGGTAATCGGATTATTGCGATTCCTCCAAGCAACTTGCACCAGCATCTCGGTGACCTCCTCCTAGAGAGCAAAGATGGAGCGGACGTGACCTTTCATGTCGGCGAGGTGAGTTTCTTGGCTCATAGGTCCATACTCACAGCTCGGTCATCCGTCTTTAGAGCTGAGCTCTTTGGCGCCATGAAGGAGAAAGGCGGTAGTCCAATTGAAATCAGTGATATGGAAAGTGATGTATTCAAAGCATTGCTCCACTTCATATACACTGACTCACTGCCCGCTCCTGAGACGAGTAGTGGGGATGAAACACGGAGAGACGCGGTGATGGCTAGCCATCTACTTGTTGCAGCTGATAGGTACAACATTGAGAGGTTGAAGCTCATTTGTGAAGAGAAGTTGTGCAACCTCATTGACTCCAACATCGTGGCGACCACTTTGGCTCTAGCTGAGCAGCACGGCTCTTATAGAGTCAAAGATGCTTGCTTTGAGTTCCTTGTTTCTCCTTCCAATTTGGAAGCGATGATGGCAAGTGATGGTTACAAGCATCTGAAGAATAGCTGCCCGTCTGTTCTCAGAGAGCTGGCTGCTAGCTTCCTGCCGGCCGAGCTGAAAGCGGTCAAAGATATTATCATGACAATTTAGTAGTGTGGCTCATGATCATTGCATCTAATCTAATAATTCGGTATCTACGTTCTTACCTATTTCACTGTATGGTACTATGGTCTATGGTTGCATGTATGTCTCAGGGGCTAAGGGCAAAACAATGTATCTATATTCATGTTCATTTTGCAATCAGAATGCGAAGTGGTAGGTGATACTTGTGTCTTGTATTTGCTGGGATGCATGACTAGTGTCGAACTGGATTTGTTGTGTAGTTTTTGTTACGGTTTTGTAAGGACTTAAAAGCTTGTGCAGTTTCTGCTCCACGTGTAGCCAAGTTTTTGATGGACCGCAGTACTCACCTACCTTGCTTAACAAAGATATGAGCAGCTTTGTGATTCCAAGTTTGCATACGGAAAAAGCTTTGATTTTTTTCTAGAAAAATAGGTAGGGCTTCCCCAGCTCCATTACTCAGAAAAAAGCCCGCGGAAAAGGTCCATATTGGTTTTGCAACAAAGGAAAGCGTTGCGGCGGATCTAAAAAATGGAAAGGGAATAAGGCAAACTGTGCAGTACGGGTGTAAAACTACATGGTCGGCGATCATGGGGGTCGCAGCTGTCGGGCCTGAGCGGCGGGATGGTGGCGAGGCTTGAGATGGCCGGCGGAGTCCAAAAATGAGAATATATGTGATGCAGGCTACACAACTTTTTTTTTTGAGCATCTGCAGGCTACACAACTAGGTGCACAACATGGGGAGCTCCTATTGGGCGCTGCAAGCGCTGGCCAGCGCTCCTGCGCTTGCACGCAACGTGTAGCGGGCCGGCCCAACAAAACAGTGGAAAAAATGCAAACGCGAAGGGAAAAAAGCTGATGCTAATTCGGGCACGGCAGGAACCGATCTCGGCACGGCAAAGGTAACAGCTTCGAGCATTCACCACTATACCAAGCTCAGTTTGTTGATTATTATTAGGAATATAACTCTATTTGAGCTCTCCCTTAGACAAACATTAACATATATTCAACTTTCTTCACATTGATTGATATAAAAAAACAAAAAATTCCCCCAAAACAAAAACGTTTACGAATTAAAAAATGTTCCGGATTTTGCACAAAAAATTCATGAAATTTTTCCAAATAGGTTCACCGAAGTTGAAAAAGTTAATCAAATTTGAAAATAGTTCATCGATTCCTAAAAAAGTTCATCGATTTTTTGAAAACAGTTCACCGAATTTGATAAAAGTTCATCGAATTTGAAAATAGTTCATCGACTCCTAAAAAAGTTCATCGATTTTTGAAAAAAGTTTACGGAATTTGATAAAAGTTCATTGAATTTGATAAAAGTTTATTGAATTTGAAAAAAGTTCATCAAATTTAGAAAGTTCACCAATTTTCAAAAATAGTTCATCCAAAAATGGAGAAAGTTCATCGATTTGTGAAAAGAGTTCATCAAAAAATGAAATAGTTCACGAACTAAAAAACCACGCATTGAAGAAAATAAATAAAAGAAATGGTAAAAGAACTAGAAAAAAAGAAAAATAACAAAACAAACTGACAAACGGATAAAAGAGTAAATCGAAGATAGAGTGCACAAGTTGGTTAGTGGCCTGGTGGTTGTGGTGTGTTTATTTGTGAAGGAGGTCATGGGTTTGATTCGGTAGTAGTGCGAATTTTTTTGGATTAAAACACTGGAAGAAAAAACTCTACACGGGCCGGCCCAGCAAGGGAGGTGATTAACGGGCGCCTGCAGCGCCAAATAGGATTGGCCCACAGCATGGCCCAGAAGCTGTCTAGTTAGCCTGAGTTGGACCATTCATGCGGGAGGCCCAAAAAGGTTAGGGGAAATAAACAATAAAATCACTAGTTAAGGGGTATCCTTGCAAAGATCACTTTTCACCTTCTCTGGTGCTACAAATGGTACATTGCATGTGCGTCATTTGTCGAAACCTGTGAGTTTTCCTTTTTTCCATAGATTCATTTTTTCAGAACGTTTTACCTCTTGAACCATGCGTCCAAATCACGAAGTGTTTTCACCGTTGGATTCCTCGCGTTGAGATCTCTGATACTAGATTCCATGTCAATAGGGTCCGACAAAAACAATTCATGGAAAATTTGAGAATATAAAACAAAAAATTGAAATTAAAAAATCAAAGAAAAAAACGAAAACCAACAAAAAGAACAAAAAAGACCAAAACCCAGGAAAACGCCCAAACCGAAAAAAGGGAACCCAAAAGCACGATTGTGCTTTTCACCTTTTTGTGAAGTATAGTTGTGCTTTTTTTTTTGGGAAGTACATGTTGTGCTTCTTTTTCGAGAAGCACACTTCTCGTGGAATTATGCTTCCCCAAAAGAGAAAGACACTGATGTGCTTCCTAAAAAAGTAAAAATAAACATAAATTTTGCTTCTGCGAGAAGCATAACTCACGGAAGGACTGTTCTCGTGGAAGGATATGTTGTGCTTATCACAGAAGCACGATTCTGCTTTTCCCTTTTTAGAAACACATACTTGCTTTTTCCTTATCGAGAAGCATAGTCGTGGTTCTCGCAGAAAATCGGTGCTTCTCGAAAATTGAAACAAATATTCTGCCAAAACCTAGAGGAAACCAGTAAAAAAACGGAAAGCCAAGAAACCAAAAAAGAGTGCAGAAAGAAAGAAAAACAAAATCTTGAGGGTGTGCCTAGAGCGCGACATGTTGCGGCTTTTGAACGCATCAATTGACGCGCTCCAGGAACGGGAAAGTGGTCGTTGTGGTTGCCCCCGAAGGATACCCGTGAGGTAGTCGCTCCCACTAAACATTCCCTTTGCGAACAAAGGCAGAGCAAAACGTGCAACAACCAGTTCGTTACCTGCATTTTTTATTTTTCCCTCATTTCCTATTTCTACAAGTGTAGTGCCCCATGCGTATGAAAGTGCGCTTAATGCAAGTATAAGTGTGATGCACACCACATTAAGACGGGCTTGGTGCCGCGTTTAGATGTGCTGCGCCGCGCTTAGCACAGAGGTGTGCTCCCACGCAAAGTACACATTTGCTCCATGTGAGAGCACACATTAGTTCATGGTGTGTTTTTGCGGGAAGCATCTATGTACTTCCCTTGCGAAGCACATATTAGTTTATATTGAGGGCACATGTTAGTGCTAGTTAGACGGACATGTTAATTCTTGTTGGAAGCACCAGTTGTGTCTAAAAAAAGTTCGTCAAAATCATTAAATATGTTATTGAGTTTTAAAGGTCTCCAGTGATAATGCCATGACGAAAACAATTCATAATTTGGACACACGGTTTATGAGATATTTTAACATGTACCAACTACGATCAGCGACAAGCGATCGTAACCACTGGGGCATCGCAACACCTGTCACACCCATTTGCCAATAAATAGAGTGAAGACTTGCTGAATGCTCTACTATGCTCAATTTGGATGGAAGGGCTGTATGAGGTTTCTCGAATGACCGCCCCCCCGACCGCTCCTGTGACCGCCCCCTCGGACGCCTCCCACCGACCCCCACTAGCTGCCACCGCCGCTCGCCGCCGCCGTAGTTCTCACCCTTCCCCATGCCTCGCGCCACCAGATCCACCTGCTCGCCGCCTCCCCCAGGCTCGACGGTGCCACGGATGCCCCTCCCCTCCATCTACTTATTGTTCCCGGAGATGCTCCGACCAATTGCCTCGGTGTCGCCGGAGACGCTGCGGGCAACGAGGGCTCGATGGTGGATCGAACGGGCGCTGCGGATCCGCGACGATGCGACCTCCTAGATCATGTGTGTGCATGAGCTGAAGGAGATGGATCGGATTGCGGCGGCAGACTCAGATCCGTCGTCGAGGGAGTTCCAGTTGAGGATCGTCCAATCCTACCAGGTCAGAGCAGATCTAGAACTCCTCAATCTGGCTTGCAGGATCTATTTCGAGGGCAATTGGGAGGAGAAGATGAGGATGCCGAGCCCGTTGGCACCACCAGATGCGTTCGTCAATTGGGAGAGGCAGGAGGTCAGATGTGGGGATCCAAAGCGCTGCGCGAGATGAGAATGTCTCATAGGGCGTCTGCCTACAGGCGCACCGGAGGATTCAAAGGAGGTGGATCCATTGCCATATCTATCTCCAACCCCTGCTTCGGATTGAGCGCTGAAGACAAAAGCTGCAACAGTGTCGATTTGAGGCCATGGTGTCATGGGTTCAGGTTGCGACAACGGAGAATAGTGAAGTTCTGGATTACATATTTTGGGATGGATTGAACTGGGAATGGGAGGAGAATAGTATGGTAAATCCTCCAAGTTCTCTCTCAGCCTACCATCTCCACCATGAATGTGAGCACGGCGCAGAGGAGATGGAACAGAGACAGAGAGGAGCAGATGATCAGAGACCAAGTCCAAGAGTTGTCGATGAAGCTGAATCCTGAAGAGAGGTTCAGATTCCCTTCAGAAAATGGTGACTCGGCTCATGGTCTGTGCGTCAGAACTCGAGGTCTTGATGATAGCGCCGAATCGCACAACCTAGCCACTGGAGGTGATCGCCTAGGCATTGGTGGCGAGAGAGTCGCCGATCCTAGACAGACGTGTGCGCTGGGAAGCATTCTGGAGACTGCAGAGCCGAGAGCTGATGCTGAGAGTGGTGTCAGAAATCGAGTGATGCAGCTGATGAAACCAGTAAGCGGAGATGGAGAAGCTCTGCTGATCTGGGAGCTCTCGGGTGGCTTCAGGTTCGTGCAGAGAAAGAGAGCTTTCAGGCTCCAAAGTGGCAACGGGAGTGACAGGGCTGCCAGCTCACCAAAAAGTTTGCCAGATGATCAAAATGACGAGGATGAGGCCAGATACAGTGAGTTGTGGGTGGGGATAAAAGCCATCCCAAGAGGAGGAGAAGCTAGGGTTCCCCATCCGCCCCCAACCACCCTGGTCCATCTGCGGGCGCCTCTGATCTGGCAGCGATGGCAGACGGAGGGCGAGGACGCGGACGCAGTAGGAACAAAGGGGGGAGGAGAGAGCTCAAGCAACTGGCCTCCCGATCAGATGCATATGATCCATGGTATGGGCCCGCTGCAACAGCCGTTGTTCTTTGGATATGGGTTCCAAGGACCACCGCTGCCGTGGCCTTTCCCCGGCCAATTCCCTAGGAATTTTCCCCAGCAGTGGGGTGGGGGAGGGCAGCAGCAGTGGTTTGCCCCCTCCCCCCACAACAGGGGCAATCTGGAGGGAAGGCCATGGAAACAGGGGAAGGCCAAGGTGGGATCCAACAATAGACTAAGTTTCAAGGGAAGAATCAATAGAAGAAAAAGCAGGAGGCGATGCAGAAACATCAGGTGAACCCTGCCCTGATGTCATATGCCTCTGTAACCTGTTTCAACTGCGGGGAGCCAGGACACCGCAAGGATAAGTGCACTAAACCCCAGTGTTGTTTCATCTGCAAGATGGTCACTCACAAGGTTGTGGATTGTCCAGTTAGGAGGAAGCCCCATTCCTCTGCAAAGTTTGTGGGAAGTGCTGCTCAGGGTTTAGGTTTCTACCACCTAGATATCCCAGATGTGAATGCCCAACACATGGGATGGTTGAAGAATGTGGGAATATTGTTTGTTGAGTCAGGAGAAGTCTCAAAAGATGAGTTAGCTAAAGAGTTTGCAAGTATCGATAACACCAATTGGCCTTGGCCAATCAACACCCTAGACGAGTGGACTTTTCTGGTTAAGTTTCCAATATGACTAATGAGTTAGTCACGGGATGATGCATTACGGAACGAGTAAAGAGACTTGCCGGTAACGAGATTGAACTAGGTATGATGACACCGACGATCGAATCTCGGGCAAGTAACATTCCGATGACAAAGGGAACAACGTATGTTGTTATGTGGTTTGACCGATAAAGATCTTCATAGAATATGTAGGAGCCAATATGAGCATCCAAGTTCCGCTATTGGTTATTGACCAGAGATGTGTCTCGGTCATGTCTACATAGTTCTCGAACCCGTAGGGTCCGCACGCTTAACGTTCGATGACGATTTGTATTATGAGTTATGTGATTTGATGACCGCAGTTTGTTCGGAGTCCCGGATGAGATCATGGACATGACAAGGAGTCTCGAAATGGTCGAGACGTAAAGATAGATATATTGGAAGGCTATATATGGACATCGGAAAGGTTCTGAGTGGTTCGGGTATTTTTGGAGTACCCGAGAGTTACGGGAATTCGCCGGGGGAAGTATTGGGCCTTCATGGGCCTTAGTTGAAAGGAGAGAAGGGCCACAAGGGGAGGCCGCGCGCCCCCCATGGGCTGGTCCGAATTGGACTAGGGAGGGGGCGGCGCCCCCCTCTTTCCTTCTCCCTCTCCTACTCCTTCCCTCTCTCCCCTCTTGGAAAAGGAAGGGGACTCCAACTAGGCTTGGGAATCCTAGTTGGACTCCCCCTATGGGCGCGCCCCTCCTAGGCCGGCCTCCTCTTCCCCCTCCTTTATATACGTGGCCAGGGGGCACCCCATAGACACACAAGTTGATCTTTAGCCGTGTGCGATGCCCCCTCCACAGTTTACACCTTGGTCATATCGTCGTAGTGCTTAGGCGAAGCCCTACGCCGGTAACTTCATCATCACCGTCACCACGCCGTCGTGCTGACGAAACACTCCCTCGGCCTCAATTGGATCAATAGTTCGAGGGACGTCACTGAATTGAACGTGTGCAGATCGCGGAGGTGCCGTACGTTCGGTACATGGATCGGTTGGATCGCGAAGACGTTCGACTACATCAACTGCGTTACTAAACGCTTCCGCTTTCAGTCTATGAGGGTATGTGGACACACTCTCCCCGCTCGTTGCTATGCTTCTCGTAGATAGATCTTGCGTGATCGTAGGAATTTTTTTGAAATACTACGTTCCCCAACAGTGGCATCCCAACCAGCTCTATGCGTAGATGTTATATGCACGAGTAGAACACAAAGAGTTGTGGGCGATAATAGTCATACTGCTTACCAGCATGTCATACTTTGATTCAGCGGTATTGTTGTATGAAGCGGCCCAGACCGACATTACATGGCCGCGTTCATGAGATTGGTTCTACCGCTGTGCTTCGCACACAGGTGGCTAGTGGTTGTCTGTTTCTCCAGCTTTAGTTGAATCGAGTTTGACTACGCCCGGTCCTTGTTGAAGGTTAAAACAGCACACTTGATGAAAAATCGTTGTGGTTTTGATGCATAGGTGAGAACGGTTCTTTCTAGAAGCCCGTACAGCCACGTAAAAATTGCAACAACAAAGTAGAGGACGTCTAACTTGTTTTTCCAGGGCTTGTTGTGATGTGATACGGTCAAGACGTGATGATATATAAATTGTTGTATGAGATGATCATGTTTTGTAACAGTTATTGGCAACTGGTAGGAGCCATATGGTTGTCGCTTTATTGTACGAAATGCAATCGCCTTGTAATTGCTTTACTTTATCACTAAGCAGTAGCGATAGTCGTAGAAGCAATAGTTGGCGAGACGACAACAATACTTCGATAGAGATCAAGGTGTCAAGCCGGTGATGATTGTGATCATGATGGTGCTTTGGAGATGGAGATCAAAGGCACAAGATGATGATGGCCATATCATATCACTTATTTGATTGCATGTGATGTTTATCTTTTTATGCATCTTATTTTGCTTAGTACGACGGTAGCACTATAAGATGATCTCTCACTAAAATTTCAATGTATAAGTGTTCTCCCTGAGTATGCACCGTTGCGACAGTTCTTCGTGCTGAGACACCACGTGATGATCAGGTCTGATAAGCTCTACGTTCACATACAACGGGTGCAAGCCTGTTTTGCACATGCAGAATACTTGGGTTAAACTTGACGAGCCTAGCATATGCAGATATGGCCTCGGAACACTGAGACCGAAAGGTCGAGCGTGAATCATATAGTAGATATGATCAACATAGTGATGTTCATCATTGGAAACTTCTCCATCTCACGTGATGATCGGACATGGTTTAGTTGATATGGATCACGTGATTATTTAGATGACTAGAGGGATGTCTATCTAAGTGGGAATTCTTAAGTAATATGATTAATTGAACTTTAATTTATCATGAACTTAGTCCTGATAGTATTTGCATAACTATGTTGTAGATCAATAGCTCGCGATGTAGCTCCCCGTTTATTTTTGATATGTTCCTAGAGAAAAACTATGTTGAAAGATGATAGTAGCAATGATGCGGACTAGGTACGTGATCTGAGGATTATCCTCATTGCTGCACAGAAAAATTATGTCCTTGATGCACAGCTAGGTGACGGACCTATTGCAGGAGCAGATAACAGACGTTATGAACGTTTGGCAAGCTCGGTATGATAACTACTTGATAGTTTAGTGCGCCATGCTTTACGGCTTAGAACCGGGACTTCAAAAACGTTTTGAACGCCACGGAGCATATAAGATGTTCCAAGAGCTGAAATTGGTATTTTAGACTCATGCTCGAGTCGAGAGGTATGAGACCTCTGACAAGTACTTTGGCTATAAGATGGAGGAGAATAGCTCAACCAGTGAGCATGTGCTTAGATTGTCTAAGTACTACAATCGCTTGAATCAAGTGGGAGTTAATCTACCATATAAAATAGTGATTGACAGAGTTCTCTAGTCACTATCACCAAGTTACTGGAACTTCGTGATGAACTATAATATGCAAGGGATGACGAAAATGATTCTCGAGCTCTTCGTGATGCTGAAATCGACGAAGGTAGAAATCAAGAAAAGTATCAAATGTTGATGGTTGACAAGAACACTAGTAAGTAAAAGGGCAAGGGAAAGAAAGGGAACTTCAAGAAGAATGGCAAGCAACTTGCCACTCCCATGAAGAAGCCTAAAGCTAGACCCAAGCCTGAAATTGAGTGCTTCTACTACGAAGGAAATGGTCACTGGAAGCGGAACTGCCCCAAATACTTGGCGGATAAAAAGGATGGCAAACTGAACAAAAGTATATATGATATACATGTTATTGATGTGTACTTTACCAGTGTTCATAGTTGCCCCTGGGTATTTGATACTGGTTTAGTTGCTATGATTAGTAACTCGAAACAGGAGTTACAAAATGAACAAAGACTAGTTGAGGGCAAGGTGATGATGTGTGTTGGAAGTGATTCCAAGGTTGATAAGATCACCATCGCACACTCCCTTTACCTTCGGGATTAGTGTTGAACCTAAACTAAATGTTATTTGGTGTTTGCGTTGAGCATAATATGATTGGATCATGTTTATTGCAATACCGATTCATTTAAGTCAAAGAATAATTGTTATTTTGTTTACATGAATAAAACCTTATGTGGTCATACACCCAAGGTGAATGGTTTATTGAATCTCGATCGCAGTGATACACATATTCATAATATTGATGCCAAAAGATGCAAAGTTGATAATGATAGTGCAACATATTTGTGGCACTGCCGTTTAGGTCATATTGGTGTAAAGCGCATGAAGAAACTCCATGCTGATGGGCTTTTGGAATCACTTGATTATGAATCACTTGATGGTTGCGAACCATGCCTCTTGGGCAAGATGACTAAGACTCCGTTCTCTGGAACAATGGAGCGAGCAACTGACTTATTGGAAATAATACATACTGATGTATGCGATCCGATGAGTGTTGAGGCTCGCGGCGGGTATCTTTATTTTCTGACCTTCACAGATGATTTGAGCAGATATGGGTATATCTACTTGATGAAACATAAGTCTGAAACATTTGAAAAGTTCAAAGAATTTCAGAGTGAAGTGGAAAATCATCGTAAAAAGAAAATAAAGTTTCTACGATCTGATCGCGGAGGCGAATATTTGAGTTACGAATTTGGTCTTCATTTGAAACAATGTGGAATAGTTTCGCAACTCACGCCACCTGGAACACCACAGCGTAATGGTGTGTCCGAACGTCGTAACTGTACTTTATTAGATATGGTGCGATCTATGATGTCTCTTACTAATTTATTGCTATCGTTTTGGGGTTATACATTAGAGACAGCTGCATTCACGTTAAATAGGGCACCATCTAAATCCGTTGAGACGACACCATATGAACTGTGGTTTGGCAAGAAACCTAAGCTGTCGTTTCTTAAAGTTTGGGGTTGCGATGCTTATGTGAAAAAGCTTCAACCTGATAAGCTCAAACCCAAATCGGAGAAATGCGTCTTCATAGGATACCCAAAGGAGACTGTTGGGTACACCTTCTATCACAGATCTGAAAGCAAGATTCATTGCTTAGAATGGATCCTTTCTAGAGAAGGAGTTTCTCCCGAAAGAAGTGAGTGGGAGGAAAGTAGAACTTGATGAGGTAATTGTACCTTCTCTCGAGTTGGAAAGTAGTTCATCACAGAAATCAGTTCTGGTGATGCCTTACACCAATCAGTAAGGAAGCTAATGATGATGATCATGAAACTTCAGATCAAGTTACTACCGAACCTCATAGGTCAACCAGAGTAAGGTCCGCACCAGAGTGGTACGGCAATTCTGTTCTGGAGGTCATGTTACTCGACCATGACGAACATATGAACTATGAGGAAGTGATGATGAGCCCAGATTCCGCAAAATGGCTTGAGGCCATGAAATCTGAGATAGGATCCATGTATGAGAACAAAGTATGGAATTTGGTTGACTTGCCCGATGATTGGCAAGCCATAGAGAATAAAATGGATTTTCAAGAGGAAGACAGACGCTGATAGTAGTGTTACCATCTACAAAGCTCAACTTGTCGAAAAGGGTTTTTGACAAGTTCAAGATGTTGACTACGATGAGATTTTCTTACTCATATCGATGCTTAAAGTATGTCCGAATCATGTTAGAAATTGCCTCATTTCATGAAATCTGGCAAATGGATGTCAAAAACTACATTCCTTAATGGATTTCTTAAAGAAGAGTTGTATATGGTGCAACAAGAAGGTTTTGTCAATCCTAAAGGTGCTAACAAAGTGTGCAAGCTCCAGCGATCCATCTATGGACTGGTGCAAGCATCTCAGAGTTGAAATATACGCTTTGATAAGGTGATCAAAGCATATGGTTTTATACAGACTTGTGGTGAAGCCTGTATTTACATGAAAGTGTGTGGGAGCACTACAGGCTTTCTGATAAGTATATGTGAATGGCATATTGTTGATTGGAAACGATGTAGAATTTTCTGGAAAGCATAAAGGAGTGTTTGAAAGGAGTTTTTCAAAGAAAGACCTCGGTGAAGCTGCTTACATATTGGGCACCAAAATCTATAGAGATAGATCAAGACGCTTGATATGATTTTTCAATGAGTACATTCTCGGTGTCAAAACCGGCGGATCTAGGGTAGGGGGTCCCGAAATGTGTGTCTAAGGTCGATGGTAACAGGAGACGGGAGACACGATGTTTACCGAGGTTCGGGCCCTCTTGATGGAGGTAATACCCTACTTCCTGCTTGATTGATCTTGATGAATATGAGGATTACAAGAGTTGATGTACCACGAGATCGTAATGGCTAAACCATAGATGTCTAGCCTGTATGATTGTGATTGCCTCTACTGACTAAACCCTCCGGTTTATATGGACACCGGATGGGCCTAGGGTTGTACAGAGTCGGTTTACAGAGGAAGGAATCTTCATATCTGAACACCAAGCTTGCCATCCACGCAAAGGAGAGTCCCGTCCGGACACGGGAGGAAGTATTCTGTCTTGTATCTTCATGGCCCATTAGTCCGGCCCACGTCACATAGCCCGGACGCCCAAGGACCCCTTAATCCAGGACTCCCTCAGTAGCCCCTGAACCAGGCTTCAATGACGATGTGTCCGGTGCGCAGATTGTCTTTGGCATTGCAAGGCGGGTTCCTCCTCCGAATACTCCAAAGCAGCCCTCGAACACAGAAAACGTGTCCGGCTCTGCAAAACAAGTGCCATACACAACCGCAGAGAGTATAATATTTCATGAGACCCATCTACTGAGAACTTTTGTAGCGAGACATTACGTCCCTGCCCGGTCATTATTTCGAACCGTTTTTTTAGCCTCCCGCTCCGTGTTTCGAGATTCGGTTTTTATTGGCACGTCTTGTCGAAGCAGAGATCGTGTCCCCTTATCACGGGATTCTCATCAATACGGGTGTGGGTAATCCAACCGCGCCGTCTGCACGGCTCTTCGGGAATAGGCGAGTTTTAAGGCGAATGGGGAGGCGCTTGATATTCGCTGCCTTTATAAAGAGGTAAGGATTCACCCTTTTACCCATGCCTTCTTTCTCTCTGCCCACCCATTCTCGAGCTCCAGCACCCAAGCTTCCATCCTTTCCGCCTAAAAAAGCACTCCGACCATGTCCGGATCTGGAGCGCAGGGCAAGTGGATGGCCTCCTCCGTCACGGAGAAGGACATCACGAAGCTCCGGGAGGCGGGGTACTTGGCCCAGGAAATCGCCCACCGGCTTCCGGCCAAGGGGCAGATCGTCCCCACCCCGGAGCCCCATGAGAGGGTGGTGTTTATTCCCCACTTCGTCCGCGGGTTAGGGTTTCCTTTCCACCCCTTCGTCCGCGGACTCATGTTCTACTATGGGCTAGATTTCCACGATCTAGCTCCAAATTCTTTCCTCAACATTTCGGCATTCAATGTCGTGTGTGAGGCCTTCCTCCGAATCCCACCCCACTTCGGATTGTGGCTAAAGATCTTTAATGTGAAGCCGAAGGTGGTGGGTGGTCAACACGCAGAGTGCGGAGGCGCTATGGTGAGCAAGCTGTCCAACGTCTCATGGCCCATAGGTACCTTCGTGGAGACCGTCAAAGGGTGGCAACAGCAGTGGTTCTACATCAGAGCCCCGTGACACTACCTGGGCCACGGCTCCCGAATTCAAGTCTGGGCCCCTAATGCGGCTCACCTCCTGGCTAGAGAAGTGCCTGGACTGGGCTTCGTCGGACGAGCTGACAGCGCTGTAGACGTGCATCAAGACCATGGTCGACAAGAACATTAAGCTCGTCAGCGTGATCCAAGTGCTGCTTTTTCGCCGGATCCTTCCTTGTGAAAGTCGGACTTGCCATTTGTGGGAGTTCGATCCGGACAAGCACCAGACCTTGCAACAGTTCTTTGGCGCTACACATGAAGGCATCTAGAAGGTGCTTTTTAAGGCCAATGAGACGTGGCCGAAGACGACCAAGGACCGTGGGTACAACCTGACCCATCCAGCCAGTCCGGTAAGTTTTTATACTTCCAGCTGTATACTCTGCCTATGCATTCCAGGAAGATGTCTAAGCTTCTCCATTTATCTTTTCAGGGCTGGACAAAGAAGGCGGAGCCGATCCAGTGTCCGGCTCCGTTGCCCGAAAACCCAGCCATCCCACTTCTGACGAAGATGCTGGTTCCGGCACCCTACCAGGCATCAGAGAAGAAGGCCAAGAAGAAGGCCAAGGAGACCAGAAGTGACCTCCGTCGTAAAGGTACTTCGGACGCATCGTCCGAAGGAACCGAAACCCACTCCTCCCCCGCCGAGAACGACGAGGGGGAGGAGGAAAGCAATTCTCCCCTTGAGGGGGGAAGGAAGCAAAGGGCGGCCTCCATAAATCTGGAGGCAGAGGCGTCCAAGAGAGGGAGGGTCTCCCCCGCGGATAATCCCGCGTTGGATACTGATAGCAGCTCCGAGTGGCATCCCAGGGATAAGCCCCTGGTTGAATCGTAAGTACTCAAAGGCACTCATGCACATATATACCCAACTCCTTTGCTTCGTGGTTTTAATATGTTGAACCATGCGCTGCAGTCCGGCTCGAGCCCGCCCCCAGCGATCCTCATCTTCGGGGAATTCGCTGGATCCCAATGTGATGGATAGCGGGTCGCCTCGACCGGCCTTCTCCCCCAAGACTACGGACGACACTGAAGTGTCGTCCCTAAGGACCCTCCCAGGTCGGGGAGAGGCACAGGAGGCCGTCACGGTGGCGCCAGAGGATGATACCTCGGCCGCCGGACACATGGGGGAGCAGACCCCCCTGGCAACTGGTGATGGGGGCCACATCCAATCCAGCCCCCAGCCGAATACTATTCCGGAGACCCATACGGTTCCCAAATCAGGTAAGTAGCCTCCTTTGAAAGAAGAAGGTGCGACTATCCCGCCGGTGACCTCTGTCCATCCAGAGGCACCGGATACTCTACTGGAAGTGCTGCGAGGCGCTTCCATTGTGGAGGAACACCGCCTCCTTATGGGTGCGGTGATTGAGAGTCTGCTAAGAGCGGACTGACCGAAGCCTACGCCAGCCTTTTAACAGGCTTTGAGGTATGTGACGTAATTATGCAAAAAGAATGTCATAGTATAGACAGTAGCCCCTGAGACTCTGTCCGGTGTTCGAAAAGAAAAGCCGAACAGAGGATCAAATAAGTTTCGCAGGAGACTAACCATACATGTCTATGTGAATAAGCAGGCGTCGATGCTAGCTGCGACCTCCCATTCTGCCGAAGTCTCCAAACTGAAGTAGAGTCTGGAGCGGGCCGAGGAAGAGCTCGGCCGTGTGAAAGAACAACTAGAGGACCAGCAAGGTATGCAATGGCCTATTCAGATCTAGAAAGATATGAATTGTTTGTGTTGATCATGTTATCATGATATTTCGTAGGAGCTGCGACCGAGGTGGTGTCCCTTAAGAACGCACTGGCCGAGGCCCAGAAGAGGGCGGCGAAGGAACAAGCCACCTGCGAAAAACACAAGGCAAGGGTCGGGGAGGTCCAGCAGGAGCTCCAGGACGCCGTAAAGAAATGCGAGTCCTTGTAGTGCAAGATTGCGGACCAAGAGTCTGAACTTACTAAGGCCCGCCAAAGCGCACAAGAGGCCCGGGTTGAAGCCCAGGGCACCCTCCAGGAAATCCAGGAGGCCAGGAAAATTGTGGCGAGTAAGGCCTTTATTATGAAGAGCAAATTTGTGAAGAAAAGGTACCTCTTACTGACCCGGATTTGGAGTTCTCCAGGAGTGTTTGCAGATCTGCCGCGCAGTGTTGCTGATGCTGCGGAGTTCTTCCTAGCTGAAGAGGGGAGCACAACAGAGAAGCTGTTCTGGTCGCAATACCTTGCGCTAGAGCATCCGGTGCCCTTTAGCGATCAGCTGAAACAGCTGACCGAACTACATAGGGTGGCCGAATTGGCCATGAAGGATTTGATAATTTGTCTATGGCCTGCCGAAGCCACACCCAGCAGCTACTTCGGGCTCGTGAAGCGGCTGGTCAATGCCTGCCCTCGGCTTGATGCCATCAAGCGGTCGGTCAGCATCGAAGGTGCGTGGATGGCCTTCGCCCATGTCAAGGTGCAGTGGGCGAAGATGAACGTCGTCAAGCTCGCGATCGAGGGACCGCCCGCGGGCAAGGAGCACCGCACGCCCGAGCGGTATTTTGATGATGTCCTGGAGGGATCCCGCATTGTAAAGGGCCAGTGTGCAAAAGACATTATCTTTGAATGAATACATTCATGTTATCCCATCCTATATTATGAAACAAAGCCGATATGTAATATAATGCTGGTTGTTTTTTTTTTAAATTTCCTCCTGTGCGGCCGTTTTATTAAATCTGAGAATTGGCCAGTCGACAGCTTCAGCCCCCACGTAGGTAGTACGGGGGTGTTCGGGTTGGAACCTAAACACTCTTGATCCAAGAGTTTGGTCCTTGAAGGAGGTGTTTAGCGCAACGAACCAGGCAATCGGACTATATGGCTTTATCACCCTCACTTAGCCATAGGAGTTTGACAATAGGAATGTAGGCGCAGCCCCTAGTTAGTATTTGTTAATCCGTTCTAGGGTGCTGTAGACACCTGATCGGGTGGAGGCCAATCCGTCGCATAATGCGGGAAAAAATCGCAAGAGATTTTAACCTCCGAATAGCTGACCAGCTCTCGCCGCATCATGACAGTCAGTTTTCAGCTTTCTCTACTGAGGTGTTTATCCGGATAAACTAGAAACACAATCGCAGTAGTTCTCCCTTTATTACCCTAGCTGATACGACGGAACGTAAGGTAGTAAGCACGGGAGCCGGGCAACCCAACTATTGACCAAAGACATGATTCGGAGCCGATGCATATAATGCTAAATTTGGGGTGCCGAACTACACTGTAAAAAGTGTTCAGACTTTGTTGCCGTAGTATGGAGCGCAATGAAGCCCCTGATGAATTAAGGCGTACCAAAATGTATGGGTGCAATTGATAAGAATAGCAAAATAAAATGAAGTAGTAAGCCAGTGCCACATAAGTTGGGCAGCAAACTGTTTCCATTATAATTTGATTAATACGTCAAAGCGTATTTGTACAAATAGTGCGATAAGCAACAGGGCTATTGAACATGTCGAGACGAAGGGGGAGCTGCGTGCGGGTCCTGGAAACAGGTAGAGTGATCGTCAAGAAGACCACCTAGAGATCCCCCCACACGTTTATGCTGCTTGCCGCCTTGGTATATCCATCTTTCGAAAGGATCGATGATCAGGCCGTCGTGAGGGGCCTGTGGAAAAGAAACCTGAAAAGGATAAAAAGAAAAGGGAAAGTATGTGTGCCCAGGGAAGGTCAAGCCGTATTATGGACCACAATCGAGTTATGCCTCCGTCTTTGCCCATGGTATTTTAAGTGTGTGGTTATGTACACACGGTACATACGCCGCCATTTGGTCGACTGAGATGGAGGCCGAATTGCTAGTCGAACTCCTGACGAGCTGGACTGTCATGCTGCGGAGTAGTCCGGAGTCGTTTGACAGTGTCCGGGAGCTTGGCCGCTGAATTAATATTCTGCTTGATAAGGCTGCTCTGTACTTCCGCTTCCAGGGCCGCGGTGTGCTCCTCGGTACGGAGGGAGCGTTCCGTGTTTCCATTGACTGTTATGACACTGCATGGTCCGGGCATCTTGAGTTTGAGATAGGCGTAGTGTGGTACCGCATTGAATCGAGCAAATGCAGTTCGTCCGAGCAGTGCGTGATAGCCACTGCGGAAGGGGACGATATCGAAGATCAAGTCTTCGCTTTGGAAGTTGTCCGGGGATCCGAAGATGACTTCCAATGTGATTGAGCCCGTGCAGCGGGCCTCTACACCTGGTATTACTTCTTTAAAGGTAGTTTTTGTGGGCTTGATCCTTGATGGATCAATTCCCATCTTGCGGACTGTATCCTGATAGAGCAGGTTGAGGCTGCTGCCACTGTCCATGAGGACTCACATGAGGTGGAATCCATCAATGATTGGGCCGAGGAATAGTGCGGCTGAACCGCCATGACGAATACTGGTCGGATGGTCCCTGTGATCGAAGGTGGTCGGGCAGGACGACCATGGGTTGAATTTTGGGGCAACTGGCTCTATCGCGTAGACGTCCTTGAGCGCGCGTTTGCGCTCCTTCTTGGGGATATGGGTAACGTATATCATGCTCACCGTTTTAACCTGGGGGGAACTTCTTCTGTCCCCCTGTGTTCGACGGATGGGGCTCCTCGTCGTCGTCCTCACTTTGCGACCCCTTCTCCTGGTTCTCGGTATTTAACTTGCCGGCCTATTTAAAGACCCAACAGCTTTTGTTCGTATGATTGGCTGGTTTGTCGGGGGTGCCGTGGATCTGACATGGACGATCGAGTATGCGGCCCAAGCTGGATGAGCCCGGATGGTTTCTTTTAAATGGCTTCTTCCGCTGGCCGGACTTGGAGCCACTGAATTCGGTGTTGACCGTCGTGTCATCGGTATTGTCACTGTTGCTTCGACGCTTGTGCCTATTGCGTCGGGGCTTGCCGTTGCTATTTCTAGCTTCAGAGGTGCCAGGTTCGCTTGCATTATTATTTCTACAGGCTAGCCAGCTAACTTCGCCCGCGCAAAAGCGGGTCATAAGTGCCGTGAGGGCTGCCATGGACTTCGGCTTTTCTTCACCGAGGTGTCGGGCGGGCCATTCATCTGAGATGCTATGCTTAAAGGCCGCTAGGGCTTCGGCATCTGGACAGACGACGATCTGGTTCTTTTTAGTTAGGAACCTAGTCCAGAATTTCTTGGCTGACTCTCCGGGCTGTTGAACTAGGTGACTTAAGTCATTGGCATCCGGAGGTCGGACGTATGTACCTTGGAAGTTGTCGCGGAAGGCGTCTTCCAAGTCGTCCCAGCTGCCAATAGAGTTTTCTGGCAGGCTGTTTAACCAGTGCCGAGCTGGTCCCTTGAGTTTTAGTGGGAGGTATTTGATGGCATGAAGATCATCACCGCAGGCCATATGAATATGGAGAAGAAAGTCCTCAATCCATACCGCAGGATCTGTTGTTCCATCATATGATTCGATATTCACGGGTTTAAACCCTTCTGGGAATTTGTGCTCCATTACTTCATCAGTGAAGTAGAGGGGGTGTGCGGCGCCTCTATATCGGGCCAAGTCGCGACGTAGCTCGGATGGAGTCTGTCTGTGGTTTTCGACCCGGACGTGGTTATGCTTGTCACATCTGGCTATAGTCGTCGTCGCGCGCCAGGGCACGCCCCCGCGATCCATAGATCGATCTGGTCTGACCTGCTCTATTTTCCAGGTCCTGCCGCAGGTCATATGTATATCCCCGAGCTGTTGTGTCTCTACCTTTACGGCGAGGTAGTATGGGCTGGTGTTCGGCTTGGGTTGCCGTTTTGTCCTGGCCGCGTGGTGGTCGGCCAGCCGCGTTACGCGCTGATGGTACGGGCTCAAGTGCCTCGTCGTCAAATTGAGGTAGCAGTTTACGCTTCGGGTAACTTTTGGTTGGGCGCTCGAGGCCGTATTCCTCGGCTGCCAGGACATTAGACCACCTGTCGTTGAGTATATCTTGATCAGCTTGAAGCTTCTGCTGCTTCTTTTTCAGGCTCCTTGAAGTGGCTATTAGCCGGTGCTTAAAGCGCTCCTGCTCGAGGGGTTCCTCAGGCACGATAAAGTCTTCGTCGCCAAGGCTCACCTCATCCTCGGAGAGTGGAAGATAATTACTGTCCTCCGAGTCTTCGTTTACGGCCTGTTCATCAGGGCTAACTTGCCCATCTTCCCAATCATCCTGTTCAGAGGTTGGCTCGACGGGGTCTTCTTGGTCTTCGGCGTCGTCCGGAGTATTGTTGTCTCTCGTGCCAGTATTGCTGTCTTTTCCACGGCATGATTTAGAGCGGCGCCGCTGATGTCGGCGCTTTGGTTGTATCTCAGGAGGTTTATCCTCGACTGGATTTTTCTCGTTATCGCCGTTACCCTCTTTGGGTGTATCCACCATGTACACGTCATACGAAGAGGTGGCCGTCCATCGTACAGTAAACGACTGGTTTTGGGCCTGCTCGTCTCCGGCATCGTCGTCCATACCGTCGATGTCTTCGGAGCCGTAATCGAGCATGTCAGTTAAGTCCTCAACAGTGGCTATGAAGTGGGTGGTGGGTGGGACGTAAAATTCCCCGCTCTCAGCCCTAGTCCGGGCTGGGCGTAGTTCGAACATTGCTCCTTTGTAATGATGAGGGATCACATCAAGTCCAGAGCCTTGCTTAAAGACGAGGTTTGGCCAAGGAGAAGAGAGTCCGTGGAGTACGGCGGGAAGGAGACTCCTTGGCCGAGCTCACACGATGCTGACTCCGAGGGTTCGGAGCCAGTGTCCGGAGAAGAGTCCGGCTTCATGATGGTAGCCAGCGGCACTACTTCCTCCGGCTCTCCCGTACTGGGCTTAGTGGCCGCAGATAGTCCAGCGGGCTCAGGAATCCCGTCTTTGGACCTGGCGATGCACTCCGAATCTAAGGCCAGAGCGGAGGTTGGGGTCATGAACCCTTGGAAGAGCAAGTCTCCTCGGATATCAGCGACATAATCCAGATTTCCAAAACTATTCTGGTGACCTGGGGCGTAGCTGTCGATCTTCTCTAGATGGCCAAGCGAGTTGGCCCGCAGTGCGAAGCCGCCGAATACGAAGATCTGGCCGGGGAGAAAAACCTCCCCTAGGGCAGCATTGTTGTAGATGACTGATGGAGCCATCGAACCTTCTGATGACGACACAATGGAACTCTCAATGAAAGCACCAATGTCAGTGTCAAAACCGGCGGATCTCGGGTAGGGGGTCCCGAACTGTGTGTCTAAGGTCGATGGTAACAGGAGACGGGGGACACGATGTTTACCCAGGTTCGGGCCCTCTTGATGGAGGTAATACCCTACTTCCTGCTTGATTGATCTTGATAAATATGAGGATTACAAGAGTTGATCTACCACGAGATCATAATGGCTAAACCCTAGATGTCTAGCCTGTATGATTGTGATTGCCTCTACGGACTAAACCCTCCGATTTATATAGACACCGGAGGGCCTAGGGTTGTACATAGTCGGTTTACAGAGGAAGGAATCTTCATATCCGAACGCCAATCTTGCCATCCACGCAAAGGACATTCCCATCCGGACACGGGAGGAAGTCTTCTGTCTTGTATCTTCATGGCCCATTAGTCCGGCCCACGTCACATAGCCCGGATGCCCGAGGACCCCTTAATCCAAGACTGCCTCATACATACCTTGACAAGATTTCTGAAGTAGTTCAAAATGGAACAGTCAAAGAAGGAGTTCTTGCTTGTATTGCAAGGTGTAAAGTTGAGTAAGACTCAAAACACGACCACGACAGACAATAGAAAGAGAATGAAAGTCATTCCCTATGACTTAGCCATAGATTCTATAAAGTATGCTATGCTATGTACCAAACTTATTGTGTACCTTGCCATGAGTTTGGCAAGGGAGTACAATAGTGATCTAGGAGTAGATCACTGGGCAACGGTCAAAATTATCCTTAGAGGACTAAGGAAATATTTCTCGGTTATGGAGGTGATAAAGAGTTCGTCGTAAAGAGTTACGCCGATGCAAGCTTTTACACCGATCCGGTTGACTCTAAGTCTCAATATGGATACATATTGAAAGTGGGAGCAATTAGCTAGAGTAGGTCCATACAGAGCATTGTAGATATAGAAAATTTGCAAAATACATACAGCTCTGAATATGGCAGACCCGTTGACTAAACTTCTCTCACAAGCAGAACATGATCAGTCTTTGGGTGTTAATCACATGGCGATGTGAACTAATCACATAAAGATGTGAACTATTTGTGTTAAATCGCATGGCAATGTGAACTAGATTATTGAATCTAGTAAACCCTTTGGGTGTTAGTCACATGGCGATGTGAACTAATCACATAAAGATGTGAACTATTTGTGTTAAATCACATGGCGACGTGAACTAGATTATTGACTCTAGTGCAAGTGGGAGACTGAAGGAAATATGCCTTAGAGGCAATAATAAAGTTGTTATTTATATTTCCTTATATCATGACAAATGTTTATTATTCATGCTAGAATTGTATTAACCGGAAACTTAGTACATGTGTGAATGCATAGACAAAACAGAGTGTCCCTAGTATGCCTCTACTTGACTAGCTCATTAATCAAACATGGTTGTGTTTCCTGACCATAGACATGTGTTGTCATTTGATGAACGGGATCACATCATTAGAGAATGATGTGATGGACAAGACCCATCCGTTAGCTTAGCATAATGCTTGTTTATTGTTATTGCTATTGCTTTCATCATGACTTATACATGTTCCTCTGACTATGAGATTATGCAACTCCCGAATACCGG
This sequence comes from Triticum aestivum, assembly GCF_018294505.1. NCBI lineage: Eukaryota > Viridiplantae > Streptophyta > Magnoliopsida > Poales > Poaceae > Triticum > Triticum aestivum. The sequence continues at coordinate 57,894,041 of NC_057796.1, forward strand.
AGGAACACCTTGTGTGCTATCAAACGTCCCAACATAATTGGGTGATTATAAAGATGCACTACAGATGTCTCCGAAGGTGTTTGTTGGGTTGGCATAGGTCGAGATTAGGATTTGTCACTCCGTGTATTGGAGAGGTATCTTTGGGCCCTCTCGGTAATGCACATCACTATAAGCCTTGCAAGCAATGTGACTAATGAGTTAGTCACAGGATGATGCATTACAAAACGAGTAAAGAGACTTGCCGGTAACCAGATTGAACTAGGTATGATGATACCGACGATCGAGTCTCGGGCAAGTAACATTCCGACGACAAAGGGAACAACGTATGTTGTTATGCGGTTTGACCGATAAAGATATTCGTAGAATATCTAGGATCCAATATGAGCATCCAGGTTCCGCTATTGGTTATTGACCAGAGATGTGTCTCGGTCATGTCTACATAGTTCTCGAACTCGTAGAGTCTGCATGCTTAATGTTCGATGACGATTTGTATTATGAGTTATGTGATTTGATGACCGAAGTTTGTTTGGAGTCCCGGATAAGATCACAGACATGACGAGGAGTCTCGAAATGGTCGAGACGTAAAGATCGATATATTGGAAGGCTATATTCGGACGTCGGAAAGGTTCTGAGTGGTTCGGGTATTTTTCGGAGTACCGGAGAGTTACGGGAATTCGTCGGCGGAAGTATTGGCCTTCATGGGCCTTAGTGGAAAGGAGAGAAGGGCCACAATAGGAGGCCGCGCGCCCCCCATGGGCTGGTCCGAATTGGACTAGGGAGGGGGCGGCGCCGCCCCCCCCCCCTCTTTCCTTCTGCCTCTCCTACTCCTTCCCTCTCTCCCCTCTTGGAAAAGGAAGGGGACTCCAACTAGGATTGGGAATCCTAGTTGGACTCCCCCTATAGGCGCGCCCCTCCTAGGCCGGCCTCCTCTTCCCCCCTCCTTTATATACGTGTCCAGGGGGCACCCCCATAGACACACAAGTTGATCTTTAGCCGTGTGCGGTTCCCCCCTCCATAGTTTTACACCTCGGTCATATCGTCGTAGTGCTTAGGCGAAGCCCTGCGCCGGTAACTTCATCATCACCGTCACCACGTCGCCGTGTTGACGAAACTCTCCCTCGGCCTCAACTGGATCAAGAGTTCGAGGGACGTCACCGAGCTGAACGTGTGCAAATCGCGGAGGTGCCGTGCGTTCGGTACTTGGATCGGTTGGATCGCGAAGACGTTCGACTACATCTACCACGTTAATAAACGCTTCCGCTTTCGATCTACGAGGGTACGTGGACACACTCTCCTCGCTCGTTCCTATGCTTCTCCTAGATAGATCTTGCGTGATCGTAGGAATTTTTTTGAAATACTACACTCCCCAACAAAAATATGAGATCATTGTTATCATGGTTTATGGTGCTAGCGTGAGTGCTATTCCCTTTACCTTATATCAAGAAATTATGAATGACATAGGACCCGCTGAGAATGAAGACATAGATGTTACGATTAAACTTGCAAATAGAGGCACTATATCACCAATTGGGATTGTTAGAGATGTTGAAGTCTTGTGTGGGAAGATAAAATACCCTACTGATTTTCTTGTTCTTGGTTCCCCACAAGATGATTTTTGTCCCATTATCTTTGGTAGACCTTTCTTAAACACCGTTAATGCTAAAATAGATTGTAAGAGAAAAATTGTTAGTGTTAGTTTTGGTAATGAGCCTCATGAGTTTAATTTTTCCAAGTTTAGTAGAAAGCTTCATGAAAAAGAATTGCCTAGTAAGGATGAAATAATTGGCCTTGCTTCTATTGCCGTGCCTCCTACTGATCCTTTAGAACAATACTTGCTAGACCATGAAAATTATTTACATATGCATGAAAGAAATGAAATAGATCAGATTTTCTTTGAACAACGTCCTCTACTTAAACATAACTTGCCTATTGAAACTATAGGAGGTCCTCCTCCAGCTAAAGGTGATCCTGTGTTTGAATTAAAACAATTGCCAGACACTTTGAAATATGCTTATCTTGATGAAAAGAAGATATATCCTATTATTATTAGTGCTAACCTTTCAGAACATGAAGAAGAAAGATTATTGAAAGTTCTAAGGAAGCACCGAGCTGCTATTGGATATACTCTCGATGATTTAAAGGGCGTTAGTCCCACTCTATGTCAGCACAAGATTAATATGGAACCTGATGCTAAACCCGTTGTTGATCACCAACGTCGGTTAAATCCGAAAATGAAAAAAGTGGTAAGAATGGAAATTTTAAAACTTATGGAAGCAGGTATAATCTATCCCATAGCTGATAGTAGATGGGTAAGTCCTGTTGATTGTGTCCCTAAGAAAGGAGGTATTACTGTTGTTCCTAATGATAAGAATGAACTTATTCCTCAAAGAATTGTTGTAGGCTATAAAATGGTAATTGATTTTAGAAAATTAAACAAAGCAACTAGAAAAGATCACTACCCTCTGCATTTTATCGATCAAATGCTAGAAAGATTATTTAAGCACACACATTTTTTGCTTCCTTGATGGATACTCTTGTTTTTCACAAATACGTGTTTCTCAACCTGACCAAGAAAAGACCACTTTCACTTGTCCCTTTGGAACTTATGCTTATAGATGTATGCCTTTTGGTTTATGTAATGCACCTGCTACCTTTCAAAGATGTATGACTGCTATATTCTCTGACTTTTGTGAAAAGATTGTTGAGGTTTTCATGGATGACTTCTCTATTTATGGGAAGTCTTTTTATGATTGTTTAAGCAATCTTGATCGAGTTTTGCAGAGATGCGAGCAAACAAATCTTATCTTGAATTGGGAGAAGTGCCACTTTATGGTTAATGAAGGTATTGTTTTGGGCCATAAAATTTCTGAAAGAGGTATTGAAGTGGACAAAGCTAAGGTTGATGCAATTGAGAAAATGCCATGTCATAAGATATCAAAGGTATCTGTAGTTTCCTCGGTCATGCTGGTTTCTATAGGAGATTTATCAAAGACTTTTCTAAGATTTCTAGGCCTCTTATAAATCTTTTGCAAAAGGTGTTCCTTTTGTTTTTGATGATGATTGTCTAGAAGCCTTCGAAACACTCAAGAAACCCTTAATTTCTGCACCTTTTGTTCAACCACCTGATTGGAACTTGCCTTTTGAAATTATGTGTGATGCTAGTGATTATGTTGTTGGTGCTGTTCTAGGACAAAGAGTTGATAAGAAACTGAATGTTATTCATTATGCTAGTAAAACTCTAGACAGTGCTCAACTAAATTATGCTACTACTGAAAAAGAATTCCTAGCAGTGGTGTTTGCTTGTGATAAATTTAGATCTTACATTGTCGATTCAAAAGTAATTGTTCATACCGATCATGCTGCTATAAAATATCTTATGGAAAAGAAAGACGCTAAACCTAGACTTATTCGATGGGTTCTCTTGCTACAATAATTTGATTTACATATCACTGATAGAAAAGGAGCTGAGAACCCCGTAGCTGATAACTTGTCTAGGCTTGAAAATGTGCTTGATGACCCACTACCTGTTGATGATAGTTTTCCTGATTAGTAGTTAGCTACAATAAATGTTTCTCATAACACTCCTTGGTATGCTGACTATGCTAATTGTATTGTTGCTAAATATTTACCACCTAGCTTTACATACCAACAAAAGAAAAAATTCTCCTATGATTTAAGACACTACTTTTGGGATGACCCGCATCTTTATAAAGAAGGAGTAGATGGTGTTATTAGACGTTGTGTACCTGAGAACAGGGACAAATCCTACGGGAATGTCACTCCAAAGCTTATGGAGGGCATCATGCTGGAGACAGAACTGCTCATAAGGTATTGCAGTCTGGATTTTATTGGCCTACTCTCTTCAAGGATGCCCGTAAGTTTGTTTTATCCTATGATGAATGTCAAAGAATTGGTAATATCGGTAAGCGTCAAGAAATGCCTATGAATTATTCACTTACTGTTGAACCATTTGATGTTTGGGGATTTGATTACATGGGACCTTTTCCTTCCTCTAATGGGTATACACATAATTTGGTTGTTGTTGATTATGTTACTAAATGGGTAGAAGCTATTCCAACCAGTAGTGCTGATCACAACACCTCTATTAAAATGCTGAAGGAAGTTATTTTTCCAAGGTTTGGAGTCCCTAGATATTTAATGACTGATGGTGGTTCACACTTTATTCATGGTGCTTTCGTAAAATGCTTGCCAAGTATGATATTAACCATAGAGTTGCATCACCCTATCATCCTCAGTCTAGTGGTCAAGTTGAACTTATCAATAGAGAAATAAAATTAATTTTGCAAAAGACTGTCAATAGGTCCCGGAAGATTTTGTCTAAGAAATTAGATGATGCACTTTGGGCTTATAGAACAACTTATAAAATCTTATGGGTATGTCTCCATATAAAATGGTTTATGGAAAAGCTTGTCATTTGCCTCATGAGTTAGAACATAAAGCATATTGGGCAACCAAAGAACTCAACTGTGATTTCAAACTTGCCGGTGAAAAGAGGTTATTTGATATTAGCTCACTAGATGAATGGGGAACCCAAGCTTATGAAAATGCCAAGTTATTTAAAGAAAAAGTTAAAAGATGGCATGATAAAAGAATTCAAAAGCGTGAGTTTAAAGTTGGAGAATATGTTCTTTTGTACAACTCTCATTTTAGATTCTTTGCAGGCAAACTCCTCTCAAAATGGGAAGGACCCTATGTTATAAGGTCTGGAGCTATAAAAATAAATAATGCCGAAGGCACTAACCCGAAGGTTGTTAATGGGCAACGAATAAAACATTATATCTCAGGCACGCCCATTAATGTTGAAAATAATATTATCCAAACTATGACACCGGAAGAACACAAAAAAGAGTACTTCTGAAACACTCCAGAATCGTGAAAAAGAGGAGGTACATGATACGGTAAGTAAAGGGACTCCGAAAAATCCGCAAAAATATTTTTTTGTCAGTTTTGGAATATAACAAAAATTAGGAAAATAAGAAACTACCGGGAAGCGCACCCTGGTGGGCACAAGACACCAGGGCGCGCCTTGCAAGCCAGGCGCGCCCAGGTGGGTTGTGCCCACCTCGGGTACCTCCCGGACTCCGTTTTTCTACAGTTTGCTTGTCCCCCAAGATAAAAAAATCTTTATATACCCCCCGAACCTATTGACCACCGTATCATGGAGAAATCTTTTGTTTTCTTTTCCTTGCTATTTTCTGAGAAATTCAGCTAGGCAGCATCATGTCTGCCTCATCTTCCAACAACGGAGAAGAAGACGCAGGGTTGGTTCAGGAGGATCTAAGGAGAGAGGAAGCTGAAGAGGTTGCCATGGAGGAAGGGGAGGAAAATCCCTCTGGAGTTCATCCTCCGGCTTCCGAGAGAGGCACATTGGCTGGCATCTCCACTCACCCTAATCCTCATCAAGCCATGGGATCGTCAAACAATCAAGAGAGCCCCGAAGTGCATGAAGGACTCCCACCAAGAAGGCCTCTACACAGGTTACATCGAAACAATTTTCACAATTTGATTCACAATTATGGGTTCGAGAATACTCCTCGTATGCACATACCATCCAATTGGGACATAGCTCGTCCAAGAGAAAGCAATGCAGGAACAAACCCTTGGGGCCCGGAAAATAAACACATAATGGCTGAAGTGAGGAAAAATACCGAGTTACTTCATCGAGCACTTCGGACATTCAAGGCTTGAGGGAGCCACTCATGGTTATATTGGAAAACACTTCTACATCACCACCACCTTCTTCTTCATCACCAAAGAAAATTGACTATCGGGTATGGGCACTCCCCTTGGCTTCCGCCAATCCTGGGGGAGGTGCCCCAGTATCGTATCACCCCCACTATCTTTTTCCTTTACTTATTTTAGTTATCTTTTCCTTTAGATGAATAAAATTTTAATTAGATCCTTTCTTTTCGAGAGCTTGCTTAGTGATATAACATCACTACTGCAGGATGCTGCTAACGCGACACTACAATCAGAGACCCTTCGACGAAACTGTGTGTGATGCAATAATCACAAACGGTGGTGTAAAATAACCGTCAAAAAAGGTGCAAACCGTTTGCGATGGAGGATGCATCAAACACAGTTCAGATTTTAGTTGCGTGTGCGATGCAGGACATACGGTTGATCCATACGAACTGTTTGCGATTAGACAGAACAACAAAAATGGGCAGCCATATCAATGTGTCTGCGATATACGGCATACAGTTCGCTCTGATGAACTGTTTGCGATGATCGAGGTGAACACAAACGATTCGGCGTAACAAGATGTGTGTGATACCCGACAAATAGGTCGGTAATCAGAATTATTGCGATCATTATAGACAACCCATACGGACTTTTTTTGTGAATTATGTGCTCGTCGGGGCACACAGTTAAACAAACCAACCTGTGGGCAATAATGTAGAAGATCTCTGTTGAATACTTATTACTCACCGTGTGCGATGAGATTGACAGGATAAACAGAGATAACAAATTAATATGAGCAAACGGAAACACAGATATGTACAGTCTGCTTAATTTAGTCCTTCTTCTTCTTGTTGTTGTTGTTGAATGGCCCCACGACATTGTCTTGGCGAGGACGCTTCTTGCTGCTGACGGTTGGCTTTTCATTGCCGCCGCCGTCGTCATCGTCGTTGCTGTCGTTGTCCTCCTCCTCCTTGTTCGACCATTCCTCCTCCTCATCATCATCGTCGTCCTCTTCTCCGTCCTCCGACGGCTCTTCGTCCGTCTGGTTGTTGTCTGATGACTCCGGAGGCGGCGTCCCTTCCATGATCCGGATATGATCGAGGTCTAGGCTCGACGCCGGACTGATGGAAGACGAGCGGGATGATTACGATGTTGACCTATCATCGGGCACCAGACTGCTGGCCGAACTATCGTCCTCGCTGTCGCTGGACATGGCTACAGAGAGTGTGCCAGTGTGTAGCGCGGCCTACCGGGGACGATGAAGATGGTGGACACTTAAGCGGGGTATGCAGAGAAGAGGAAATGCCAATTGAAGCGAGGGTTGATGTATTATCTAACCGCTGATATAATCAACCGCAATTATTTGTACCCAGTCGCTCCAAATTCCCGGGGTTGCGTAGGACTCCTATTGGCTGGTTTATTTTTTCAGGACAAAAAGAAGGAACGAGTTTTGGGATTATGCACCGGTACCGGTACGAATGGAGTAGGACAGTTGGCAAGCAATACATTGAGCTCTTCTCATTGATAAAGCCAGTAATAATCAAACTACAAAGGAAAAGAAAAAAAGACAAAGGAAAATATCTGCACGAATCTTCGTGTAATATCAATGGCATAGGACCTAGATGTGCATTACTTAGAGCACATCTTGATGTGCTTTAGCAATACTGTCAAACAAAACCCCTAATCATCATTGAAAACAACGCATAGAACATGGCTAATGCGACAACCAGAACTACACATGCTAGTTCCTTCTTTTCTCTTGCTTTCATCTGTTGCCTGTGATTGATTCTTTCTTGCTTCATCATACTGATTGTACATTCTAGATCAGCTAGTTTCTTCTTCATCTTTACGTTATCTTCTACGAGCTTGGTGATAACACTCCGAGCCCTGCCATGCCATTCTTCATCCAGCCAGTTAACAAAGGTACAAGCCTCATGTCCCTGCCAATGTTAAATAGTATTCAGGATGAGAGGTGGCATTAACTGAAGTAAAATGATGAACTTAGCACTAACCTCTAAGGGGCAACTTAGAAACCGCCTGCCAATATCGAATCCCTCCGTGCATACACGTCGAGCAGGAGTGTGCCCGTGCACACAACTCAGCTTTTGGTACTTCTCGGTGGCGCAAAACTCGGAGTCGAACTCGTGTTGCGGGAGTCTGCAGTCATGCTCCGGATCCGGCGGCAGATCGCTTTCCTGGGGGGAGGGGGTGTCATTCAGGATGAATTCTGCAAGGAGCTATGCTCATCAAAAGGAATCCACTAACAGGGTTGATCAAGTCTTGTTAACAAACTCTTTCCGAATCGCATGAAACCGGAGAATTTTCGAATAACACTAGGTTACCTTAATGGGGATTTGCACGTCCCCAATAATAAGAATATCGCATTTCTTCTTGACAGTAGGAAGAGGTAATTCAAAACCTCCAATAGTAATCGTTGGAATTTTTCCAATAGAATTGATATTGTGGACTTGAGGTTGTTTCCTCAGAAAGTGTACCGTATGCTCATTACCATTAACATGAAAAGTGACATTGCCTTTGTTGCAATCAATAACAGCCCCTGTAGTATTCAAAAAGGGTCTACCAAGGATAATAGACATACTATCATCCTCGGGAATATCAAGAATAACAAAGTCCATTAAAATAGTAACGTTTGCAACCACAACAGCCACATCCTCACAAATACCGACAGGTATAGCAGTTGATTTATCGGCCACTTGCAAAGATATTTCAGTAGGTGTCAACTTATCGAATCAAGTCTACGATATAAAGAGAGAGGCATAACACTAACACCAATTCCAAGATCACATAAAGCAGTTTTAACATAGTTTCTTTTAATGGAGCATGGTATAGTTGGTACTCCTGGATCTCCTAGTTTCTTGGGTATTCCACCTTTAAAAGTATAATTAGCAAGCATGGTGGAAACTTCAGCTTCCGGTATCTTTATTTTATTTGTAACAATATCATTCATATACTTGGCATAAGGATTCATTTTAAGCATATCAGTCAAACGCATACGCAAAAAGATAGGTCTAATCATTTTAGCAAAGCGCTAAAAATCCTCATCATCCTTTTTCTTGGATGGTTTAGGAGGAAAAGGCATGGGTTTCTGAACCCATGGTTCTCTTTCTTTACCGTGCTTCCTAGCAACAAAATCTCTCTTATCATAACGTTGATTCTTTGATTGTCGGTTATCAAGATCAACAGCAAGTTCAATCTCTACATCATTGTCATTCCTAGGTTGAGCATCAACATGAACATCATCATTAACATTATCACTAGTTTCATGTTCATTACCAGATTGTGTTTCAGCATCAAAGATAGAAATATTATTGGGATTCTCAGATGTGTCAACAACAGGTTCACTAGAAGCATGCAAAGTCCTATCATTTTTCTTTTTCTTCTTCTTAGAAGAACTAGGTGCCTCAACATTAGTTCTCTGAGAATCTTGCTCAATTCTCTTAGGGTGGCCCTCGGGATACAAAGGTTCCTGAGTCATTCTACCCCCTCTAGTCACAACTCTAGCAGCATTATCATTTTTCTTATTATTTAATTCACTGAGCAAATCATTTTGAGCCTTAAGCACCTGTTCTACTTGAGTGGTAACCATAGAAGCATGTTTACTAATAAGTTTAAGTTCTTTAACTCTAGACATATAATCACTCAAGTGTTCAATCATATAAGCATTACGTTTCAATTATCTACCAACATAAGCATTGAAGTTTTCTTGTTTAACAATAAAATTATCAAACTCATCTAAGCATTGGCTAGCGGACTTATAACGAGGAATATCACCTTCATCAAATCTGTAGCGAGAATTTACCTTAACTACCTGTGTCGGGTTATTAAGACCATGTATTTCTTCAGTAGGTGGTAAATTCTTAACATCTTCAGCTTTAATACCCTTTTCTTTCATAGATTTCTTTGCCTCTTGCATATCTTCAGGACTGAGAAATAGAATACCCCTTTTCTTCGGAGTTGGTTTAGGAGTTGGTTCAGGAAGTGTCCAATTATTATCATTACTCAACATATTATTCAATAGCAATTCAGCTTGATCAACAGTTCTTTCCTTGAAAACACAACCAGCACAACTATCCAGGTGGTCTCTGGAAGCATCGGTTAGTCCATTATAAAAGATATCAAGTATTTCATTTTTCATGAGAGGATGATCAGGAAAAGCATTAAGTAATTGGAGAAGCCTCCCCCAACCTTGTGGGAGACTCTCTTCTTCAATTTGCACAAAATTATATATTTCCCTTAAGGCAGCTTGTTTCTTATGAGCGGGGAAATATTTAGCAGAGAAGTAATAAATCATATCCTGGGGACTACGCACACAACCAGGAGTAAGAGAATTAAACCATATTTTAGCATCACCCTTTAATGAGAACGGAAATAACTTAAGGATATAGTAGTAACGAATTTTTTCCTCATGAGTGAATAGGGTGGCTATATCATTTAATTTAGTAAGATGTGACACAACAGTTTCAGATCCATAGCCATAAAAAGGATCAGATTCAACCAATGTAATCAACTCAGGATCGACAGAGAAATCATAATCCTTATCAGAAATACAGATAGGTGACGTAGCAAAAGCAGGGTCATATTTCATTCTAGCATTCAAAGACTTTTCTTTCAGCTTAGCTAATAGTTTCTTAAGATCATATCTATCTTTGCAAGCAAAAAAGTCTCTAGTAGTTTCTTCATCCATAACATAACCCTCAGGCACATCAGGCAATTCATATCTAGGGGGACAATCTTCATCATCACTTTCATCAATATTATCAGTTTCAATAATTTCACTCTAACCCTAGCAAGTTGTTCATGAAGAAATTCACCTAATGGCACAGTATTATCATGCATAGAAGTAGTTTCATCATAAGTATCATGCATAGCAGAAGTGGCATCATCAATAACATGTGACATATCAGAATCCATAGCAGGAGTAGGTTTAGGTGTCACAAGTTTACTTAAAACAGAAGGTGAATCAAGTGCAGAGCTAGATGGCAGTTCCTAACCTCCCCTCGTAGTTGAGGGATAAATCTTGGTTCTTTCATCTTTCAAGTTCCTCATAGTGATCAACAGATATAAATCCCAAGTGACTCAAAGAATAGAGCTATGCTCCCCGGCAACGGCGCCAGAAAATAGTCTTGATAACCCACAAGTATAGGGGATCGCAACAGTTTTCGACGGTAGAGTATTCAACCCAAATTTATTGATTCGACACAAGGGGAGCCAAAGAATATTCTCAAGTATTAGCAGTTGAGTTGTCAATTCAACCACACCTGGAAGACTTAATATCTGCAGCAAAGTATTTAGTAGCAAAGTAGTATGGAAGTAACGGTAACAGTGGCAAAAGTAACAGTAGCAGTTTTGTAGTAATCGTAACAGTGGCAGCGGAAAAGTAACTAAGCAAAGATCAATGTGTGAAAAGCTCATAGGCATTGGATGAGTGATGGATAATTATGTCGGATGCGATTCCTCATGCAACAGTTATAACATAGGGTGACACAGAACTAGCTCCAGTTCATCAATGTAATGTAGGCATGTATTCCGAATATAGTCATACGTGCTTATGGAAAAGAACTTGCATGAGATCTTTTGTCCTACCCTCCCGTGGCAGTGGGGTCCTATTGGAAACTAAGGGATATTAAGGCCTCCTTTTAATAGAGTACTGGACCAAAGCATTAACACTTAGTGAATACATGAACTCCTCAAACTACAGTCATCACCAAGAGTGGTCCCGATTATTGTCACTTTGGGGTTGCTGGATCATAACACATAGTAGGTGACTATTGACTTGCAAGATAGGATCAAAACTCACGTATATTCATGAAAACATAATAGGTTCAGATCTGAATTCATGGCACTCGGGCCCTAGTGACAAGCATTAAGCATAGCAAAGTCATAGCAACATCAATCTCAGAACATAATGGATACTAGGGATCAAACCCTAACAAAACTAACTCGATTACATGATAAATCTCATCCAACCCATCACCGTCCAGCAAGCCTATGATGGAATTACTCACGCACAGCGGTGAGCATCATGAAATTGGTGATGGAGGAAGGTTGATGATGACGACGGCAACGGATTCCCCTCTCCAGAGCCCCGAACGGACTCCAGATCAGCCCTCCCGAGAGAGATTAGGGCTTGGCGGTGGCTCCGTATCGTAAAACGTGACGAATCCTTCTCTCTCTGATTTTTTCTCCCCGAACATGAATATATAGAGTTGGAGTTGACGTCGGTGGAGCCTCAGGGTGCCAACGAGGCAGTGGGCGCGCCCCCCACCCTCGTGGACAGGGTGTGGGCCCCTGGCGTTGATTCTTTCGCTAGTATTTTTTATTTATTCCAAAAATATTCTCCGTGAAGTTTCAGGTCATTCCGAGAACTTCTATTTCTGCACAAAAATAACACCATGGCAATTTTGCTGAACACAGCGTCAGTCCAGGTTAGTTCCATTCAAATCATGCAAGTCAGAGTCCAAAACAAGGGAAAAAGTGTTTGGAAAAGTAGATATGATGGAGACGTATCAGGCCCTTGAGCCCATACCGTCAAGACATGACCGTGCTGATGAACCAGACCAGCCACCATGTGGGCGAGATAAAGCGGCCACCCATGTCGAACACCAACCCGCACCACCTCGCCGTAGAGGCACAGACACAGCGGCTCCAGGATACACCTACGACCTACGACAGGACCTGGACAACAGAGCAGGCCAAACCAGATCAATCTATGGATCAAGGGGGCGTGCCCCAACGCGAGCAGACGGCCATCAGGCCTGGCGCGACAGGCACAACCTCACCCGGGCCAAAAACGCATACGGACTTCATCCGAACTGCATCGTGACATCGCCCGATACAGAGGCGCCGCATACCCCTTATGCTTCACCGATGAGGTAATGGAGCACCAGTTCCCAAAAGGGTTTAAACCAGTGAACATTGAATCATACGATGGAACGACGGATCCCGCAGTATGGATCGAAGATTTTATTCTCCACATCCACATGGCTCACGGTGACGATCTCTATGCCATCAAGTACCTCCCCCTAAAACTCAAGGGACCAGCACGACACTGGTTAATCAGCCTCCCAGAAAACTCTATTGGCAGCTGGGAAGATTTGGAAGATGAATTTAGAGACAACTTCCAAGGTACCTATGTTCGGCCCCCAGACGCCGATGACCTCAGTCACGTAGTCCAGCAACCCAGAGAGTCAGCCCGGAAATGCTGGACCAGGTTCTTAATTAAAAATAACCAAATTGTTGATTGTCCGTACGCCGAAGCCCTCGCGGCCTTTAAACACAGCGTCCGGGACGAGTGGATCACCCGACACCTCGGCCAAGAATAACCGAAGTCTATGGCAGCCCTCACCGCACTTATGACCCGCTTTTGCACGGGAGAAGATAGCTAGCTAGCTCGTAGAAGCAACAGCACCAGCGACCCTGGCACCTCCGAAGCCAGAGATGGCAACGGCAAGCCACAACGCAATAGACACAAGCATCGAAGCAACAATGAAGATACCGAAGACACGATGGTCAATGCCGGATTCAGTGGCTCTAAACCCGGTCAGCGGAAGAAGCCATTCAAAGGAAACAAAGATGGTCCACCCAGTTTGGACAGAATACTAGATCGGCTCTGCCAGATTCATGGCACCCCTGACAAGCCTGCTAATCATACCAACAGAAATTGTTGGTTCTTTAAACAGGCCGGTAAGCTAAACACCGAACACAAGGGGAAAGGGCCGCCCAGCGAGGACGACGATGAAGAGCCTCGCCCACCGAACACAGGGGGACTGAAGAAATTTCCCGCTGAGGTAAAAATGGTGAACATGATATATGTTACACATATCCCCAAAAGGGAGCGCAAGCGTGCACTAAGGGACGTCTATGCCATGGAGCCAGTCGCCCCAAAATTTAACCCATGTTCAGCCTGTCCAATCACTTTTGATCGCAGAGACCATCCGGCCAGTATACGTCATGGAGGTTTGGCAGCATTGGTCCTCGATCCAATTATCGACGGATTCCATCTCACGTGAGTCCTTATGGACGGCGGCAGCAGTCTCAACCTGCTTTATCAGGACACTGTTCGCAAAATGGGCATTGAACCGTCAAGAATCAAGCCCACCAAAACCACCTGTAAAGGAGTGATACCCGGCGTAGAGGCCTGCTGCACAGGGTCCATAACGCTGGAGGTAGTCTTCGGCTCACCGGATAATTTCTGAAGCAAAGACTTGATCTTTGACATCGTCCCTTTCGTAATGGCTATCACGCACTGCTTGGACGAACGCTTTCGCCCGTTTCAATGCGGTCCCGCACTATGCGTATCTAAAGCTCAAGATGCCTGGACCACGCGGCGTTATAATAGTCAATGGAAACATGGAGTGCTCCCTCCATACTGAGGAGCATACTGCGGCCCTCGCAGCTGAAGTACAGGGTGGCCTTATTAAGCTGAATACTACATCGGCAGTCAAGCCCCCGGACACTGTCAAACGAGTCCGGTCTACCCTGCAGAACGACAGTCCGGCTCGTCCAGAGCTAGATTAGCAATTCGGCCTCCGTCAAAACCCCAACCTGATTGTGGCATACGTACCACGCGTACATAACTACGCACTAAAGATACCATGGGGACGGATGGAGGCACACTAAAAGCAAAGTCCACAATATGGCTCGACCCTATCCGGACCTTCATATTCTTCCTTTTTTCTTCTCATTTCTATTTTTCAGGTTCTTTACAACCCACATCACCTTTCAATGGTACCAAGGGCCCTTTTCCAGGCCCCTCATGTATACTCGATCGTTGATCCTCTTAAAGGATCATACACCAAGGCGAAAAGCGGCGCAGACGTGCGGCAGAGTGTCCAAAGGATCTTCAAGATCACCTTTTCCTTTTTTAGGACCTGTATACAACTTTCCCTTGTTCACAAATTCTTGGCATGTAAAATAGCCTCGATGCTTATGGCATCCTATGTAACAGTTTTGCCCAGCCCTGTTGGTATTGGCTTATTTCGTAAGCTGTATTCCCACTTTGCGTCAGATTGTCATATACACCTCGGCATGATTTAAATCGCCAGGGGCTCTATCCGGCCACATATACTTAAAAAAAAGAAGTCCGAACACTTTTATAGTATACTTTGACGTCCCAAATATGGCATTATATGCATCGGCTCCGAATCATGTCTTTGGTCAATAGTTGGGTTGCCCGGCTCCTGTGGTTACCACCTTACGTTCCGCTTGTTCGGCTAAGGTAGTAAAGGGAGAACTACTGCGATTGTGTTTCTGGTTCTTCCGGTCAAACACCTCAGTAGATAAAACAAAAAACTGACTGTCATGATACGGCGAGAGCTGGTCAGCTATTCGGAGACTTAATATAAATCTCTTGTGATTTTCTCCGTATTATACGAAGGACTGGCTTCAGTTCAGTCATGCGCCTAAGGCATCCCAGTTCGGACAGCCGCATGCGCACCAGGGGATAGTTCTTAGCCCCACCGTCAAACTCCCATGGCTAGGTGAAAGTGCTAAAGCTGCATAGTCTGATTGCCTGGTTCACTATGTAAGTCGCCTCCTTTATGAACCAAGACGTTGGGTCAAGAGTGATTACACGTTATTCCGAACACCCCCGTAGCATACACGTGGGGGCTGAAGCCGACGACTGGCAAACTTTCAGAATAATAAAATACGGCCGCACTGGAGGTAAGTAGTTCAAACAAAAAGCATAAATATATTTCAAAGCTTTAGTTCATAACAAAACGTCTGGGTAGGTCGGATGCATTCACTCGAACATAATATCCTTCGAGCATTGACCCTCTATCAAACGGGCACCCTCTAGGACATCTTCGAAATTGTAACGCCCACGATGCGGCTATATCTCCCACGTGTCGAGGCACGACTTAGAGGCATAATCGCATTGTGGTTTTGTCGCAAGAAGGGTTATCTTCGCACAATCCCATGTAATGAATAAGAAAGGGATAAATAGAGTTGGCTTACAATCGCCACTTCACACAAAGATCAATTAGTTCATACATCATTCAGAGTACACACATAGGTCCGACTACGGAACCAAAAGAAAATAAGACAACCCCAAATGCTAGATCCCCGATTGTCCCAACTGGGCTCCTCTACTGATCATCAGGAAACGAAACATAGTAATGACCAAGGTCCTTGTCGAAATCCCACTTGAGCTCGGTAGCATCACCTGCACTTGTATCATCGGCACCTGCAACTGTTTTGGTAGTATCTGTGAGTCACGAGGACTCAGCAATCTCAAAACCCGTGAGATCAAGACTATTTAAGCTTATGGGTAGGATGTGGTAATGAGGTGGAGTTGCAGCAAGCGCTAAGCAAATATGGTGGCTAACATATGAATACAAGAGTAAGATGAGAAGCTATGCAATGGTCGTGAAGCTATAAGTGATCAAGAAGTGATCCTGAAACTACTTACGTTCAAACATAACACAAACCGTGTTCACTTCCCGGACTCCGCCGAAAAGAGACCATCACGGCTACACACGCAGTTGATGCATTTTAATTAAGTCAAGTGTCAAGTTC
Source organism: Triticum aestivum (assembly GCF_018294505.1). Taxonomy (NCBI): domain Eukaryota; kingdom Viridiplantae; phylum Streptophyta; class Magnoliopsida; order Poales; family Poaceae; genus Triticum; species Triticum aestivum. The sequence goes on from NC_057796.1 coordinate 57,910,286, forward strand.
TCTACAATCAGATGTTAACAAATTCCCATCTGCCACATAACCGCGGGCACGGCTCTCGAAAGTTTATACCCTGCAGGGGTGTCCCAACTTAGCCCATCACAAGCTCTCATGATCAACGAAGGATATTCGTTCTCCCGGAACAACCCGATCAGACTGGGAATCCTGGTTACAAGACATTTCGACAATGGTAAAACAAGACTAGCAAGACCGCCCGAATGTGCCGACAAATCCCGATAGGAGCTGCACATATCTCGTTCTCAGGGCACACCGGATGAGACATCCTATGAGTAAAATAAGCCCTCAAGTTTCCCCGAGGTGGCCCGTAGTCTACTCAGTTCGGACCAACACTCAGAGGAGCACTGGCCTGGGGGGATTAAAATAAAGATGACCCTTGAGTCTGCAGAACCCAAGGGAAAGGTATAGGTGGTAGGTAGGCAAATGGTAAAACCAAGGTTGGGCCTTGCTGAAGGAGTTTTATTCAAAGCGAACTGTCAAGGGGGTCCCATAACCCCAACCGCGTTAGGAACGCAAAATCAAGGAACATAACACCAGTATGACGGAAACTAAGGCGGCAAGAGTGGAACAAAACACCAGGCTAAAGGCCGAGCCTTCCACCCTTTACCAAGTATATAGGTGCATTAATTAAAATAAGAGATATTGTGATATCCCAACATACTCATGTTCCAACATGGAGCAATCTTCAACTTCACCTGCAACTAACAACGCTATAAGCGGGGCTGAGCAAAAGTGGTAACATAGCCAAACAACGGTTTGGTAGGAAGGTGGGTTAGAGGCTTGACATGGCGATATGGGAGGCATGATAAACCAGTGGTAGGTACCGTGACATAGCGATAGAATGAACAACTAGCAAGCAAAGATAGAAGTGATATCGAGGGTAATTGTCATCTTGCCTGAAATCCCGCTAGGAAGAAGGTCGAATCCATGAAGTAGACGAACAAAAGAAGTCGAACAGGTCCTCACAATCGCAACATAACCGGAACTATCGAGAAGAAGTACAACCGGAAAGAAGCAAACAACATGGTAAACAACCATCACATCAACATGGCATGATGCACAATCAAGTATGATGCATGTCCGGTTTAATTAGCCATGGCATGACAAAGTGCAACAAACAACACTACAAATTAAATGGAGCTCAATATGCAACGAGTTGCATATTGACGAAACACCACATTCAAGTTATTTAGTTCGCTCTCGTTTATGTACCCAACAATATTAAATGTTATTAAACATGGCAAGAGGGTGAAGCATAAATAAACTAACTATTTAGGCAAGTTTAAATGAGGCCGGAACAATAAACAACAATTTCGGTAAATCCCCATGCCATTTAGCAATTCAAGGGAAACAACAATTATAAACATTTTAAATGTTGTTATCATGGTGCGGGTGACATATACAGGTTTTATGCAATTCTATGAAAATGTTGGCATGAGCATGATAAGAGCATTTGTCGCCATGACGGAATGAAAGGGTGCCGCGGCGACGATAACGGGAATGGTGCAACGGCAACATTCCGATGATCCGGCACTTCGTGGAAATGCCGGTACAAAAGAACAAGTGTGCGGATGTGCGGAACATGCTAGAGATGGTGGGGTGATCCCGGTTACCGGGTTCCCACGGGTCGGCGGCATGAAAACGAGGTGGAACATGCAATGACAACTCGGACACGGTGCAAACATAAGCATCTCATGCATTGCAAACATTCGTTCTCGGAAGGTCATCTTGGCGGTTATACCTTCGAAGCGTGCATTTTCGAAACGGACCGGTTTCGATGCGGTGTAGAGGAAGTAGACGTTCTCAGGACAGTCGTAGGAAGAAGTGGTACACGTGTCGAAGATGAACTTGACAAATCTGAGGTCGACGGTAGAGGTACACGCGTCATCGGATCCACGGCGATGGTAGTCGTACACATTACGTAGATGTTCGGGTCGTCTGTACAGGTACATGGTGAAATCCACGGGTGTCAGCAGTTGTACATGGTCTTTGCGTTGTAGTCTGACTTGGCGATTCCAAAACGTTCATCGGTAGTGGAACTTGGCAGTCTCGACAGTCGTCCTAGTACTTATCGAAAGGAATCCACAAAGGCGGTCTTGTGTCCCTGGATTCAGTGGCCTTGGCAACGAAAAAAGGGGCAGCATCACGTAGCATGCTTGGGGAGGGGCTACAAGTGAGAGGCCATGGCATCGGCAAGGCGAGCAGCAGCAGCATGAGTCACAGACAAAGGAGGTGCCACCGGGCGCTAATGGTGGTGGAGTAGGGGAAGTCAACGCGGGCTCGCGCGTGGCCTCCAGCGGGACTTGGCAAATGATTCAGAAGCAAGGCAAAAGTGGCACTGCTCCCGCGGCTTGGCGGGTGGCTGATACGTCTCCAACGTATCTATAATTTTTGATTGTTCCATGCTATTATATATTCTGTTTTGGACATTCAGTGGGCTTTATTATACACTTTTATATTATTTTTGGGACTAACCTATTAACCGGAGGCCCAGCCCGAATTGCTGTTTTTTTTCCTATTTCAGTTTTTCGCAGAAAAGGAATATCAAACGGAGTCCAAACGCAATGAAACCTTCGGGAACGTGATTTTCGGAACAAACGTGATCCTGAGGACTTGGAGTGGACGTCAAGCAACCAACAAGGAGGCCACGAGGCAGGGGGCGCGCCTACCCCTCTGGGCGCGCCCTCCACCCTCGTGGGCCCCTCGTAGCTCTCCTGACCGACCTCCTTCACCTATATATACTCACATACCCTGGACACATCATATACGCAGCCAAAACCCTATTTCCACCGCCGCAACCTTCTGTACCCGTGAGATCCCATCTTGGGGCCTTTTCCGGCGCTCCGCCGGAGGGGGCATTGATCATGGAGGGCTTCTACATCAACACCATAGCCTCTTCGATGATGTGTGAGTAGTTTACCTCAGACCTTCGGGTCCATAGTTATTAGCTAGATGGCTTCTTCTCTCTCTTTGGATCTCAATACAAAGTTCTCCTCGATTCTCTTGGAGATCTATTTGATGTAACTCTTCTTTTGCGGTGTGTTTGTCGAGATCCGATGAATTGGGGGTTTATGATCAAGATTGTCTATGAACAATATTTGAATCTCCTCTGAATTCTTTTATGTATGATTGGTTATCTTTGCAAGTCTCTTCGAATTATCAGTTTGGTTTGGCCTACTAGATTGATCTTTCTTGCAATGGGAGAAGTGCTTAACTTTGGGTTCAATCTTGCGGTGCTCGATCCCAGTGACAGTAGAGGAAACGACACGTATTGTATTGTTGCCATAGAGGATAAAAAGATGGGGTTTATATCATATTGCATGAGTTTATCCCTCTACATCATGTCATCTTGCTTAAAGCGTTACTCTGTTCTTATGAACTTAATACTCTAGATGCATGCTGGATAGCGGTCGATGTGTGGAGTAATAGTAGTAGATGCAGGCAGGAGTCGGTCTACTTGTCACGGACGTGATGCCTATATACATGATCATACCTAGATATTCTCATAACTATGCTCAATTCTATCAATTGCTCGACGGTAATTCGTTTACCCACCGTAATACTTATGCTATCTTGAGAGAAGCCACTAGTGAAACGTATGGCCCCCGGGTCTATTTTCTATCTTATTAATCTTCCATCAACAAGCTATTTCTATCGCTGTTCATTTTTTCTTTCTTTACTTTTAGTCATTATCATAAAATACCAAAAATATTATCTTATCATCTCTATCAGATCTCACTTTTGCAAGTGGCCGTGAAGGGATTGACAACCCCTTTATCGCGTTGGTTGCAAGGTTCTTATTTGTTTGTGTAGGTGCGTGGGACTTGAGCATGGTCTCCTACTGGATTGATACCTTGGTTCTCAAAAACCGAGGGAAATACTTACGCTACTTTGCTGCATCACCCTTTCCTCTTCAAGGGAAAACCAACGCAGCTCTCAAGAGGTAGCAAGAAGGATTTCTGGCGCTGTTGCCGGGGAGTCTACGCACAAGTCAAGACATATCAAGTACCCATCACAAACTCTTATCCCTCACATTAAATTATTTTCCATTTGCCTCTCGTTTTCCTCTCCCCCACTTCACCCTTGCCATTTTATTCGCCCTCTTTTTTCCGTTCGCCCTCTTTTCCGCTCGCCTTTCTTTCGCCATGTCTGAATCTAGGGAGGTTATCGCTAATGAAGGTAATAATAATCACATGGGAAACTTTGATGCCTCCGATGATCCTCTTGAGGAACCTACTATCTTGCATCCTAAAAAGTTTCGAGTCGGTACTGGTAATATTATCGGGAAAGGAGTTATTCAAGATTTCTTTACTTGTGCCGGTGCTTTGCCAATCATGGGTGGCTCTATTCTTCACAGAACTAGTAGCCTTGCGGATGCGATATATTTGCTCGTAGTTGAACTTGAAAGGCAATTTCTTCATATGCATCCTTGCATACACAGAATTTTCCTAGAATTTTCTAATATTGAGTACTCTTCTGTTAAGCGTGCCGCTACTATCTTTTTGGCCCATGAGTTCAGATTTATAATGAAAGAGGCAAAAGAATTTTTTGCGCATTATAGAGTGGATGCCGGTCATCCTCCCATAGAAGCTATCCTTTTTAATCAAGAAGACATAATGCATTTACAATCTTTGGATCATGTTTCCTATAATGAAAACCTTAGAAAAAAGGTTCCTACCGATGTTTTAGTTGATAGAATTTCTGAACTTAATGACAACTTTGCTATTCAGAATAATGGGTTAGGTTTTTCTCTTGAGAAAAGACTCGTGACTTTTTGTCAAAAGAACGCTTGTAATGATGAATTGGTTGTGCAATATAAGGGGCCAAGGGAGGAACCCATACCTCCCGAGCTTGATCTTGGGGACCTTTGTCCTATTAAATTTAACCCCTTTGATTACTTTTGCTTGCCACAAAGGAAACTTGCTGCTGAACGTAGAGAATACGAAAGGAGTTTTCATGATTTACCTTACCATTATTATGGCAATACCTAGATCTATCCTTGCTTTTATGCCTAGCTAGGGGCGTTAAACGATAGCGCTTGTTGGGAGGCAACATAATTTTATTTTAGTTTTTTGCTTTTTGCTCCTGTTTAGGAATAAATCTTTGATCTAGCCTCTGGTTAGATTTGTCTTTGTGTTTTAATTAGCGTTTGTGCCAAGTAAAACCTATAGGATCCTCTTGGATGATAGTTATTTGATCTTGCTGAAAATTACAGAAACTTTATGTTCACGAAAACAATTGTTAAAAATAACCAGAACGTGATAAAATACTGATTCCAATTGCAGCAGATCAATAAAAAAATATTTAGGTCTTCCTATTTTGGTAGATTTTTCTGAGTTACAGAAGTTTGCGTTAGATACAGATTACTACAGACTGTTCTGCTTTTGACAGATTCTGTTTTTCGTGTGTTGTTTGCTTATTTTGATGAGTCTATGGTTAGTAAAATAGTTTATAAACCATAGAGAAGTTGGAATACAGTAGGTTTAACATCAATATAAATAAAGAATGAGTTCATTACAGTAACTTAAAGTGGTGTTTTGTTTTCTTTCGCTAACGGAGCTCATGAGATTTTCTGTTAAGTTTTGTGTTGTGAAGTTTTCATGTTTTGGGTAAGGATTTGATGGATTATGGAACAAGGAGTGGCAAGAGCCTAAGCTTGTGGATGCCCAAGGCACCCAAAGGTAAATCGAAGGACACCAAAAAGCCAAAGCTTGGGGATGCCTCGGAAGGCATCCCCTCTTTCGTCTTCGTCCATCGGTAACTTTACTTGGAGCTATATTTTTATTCACCACATGATATGTGTTTTGCTTGGAGCGTCTTGTATGATTTGAGTCTTTGCTTTTAGTTTACCGCAATCTTCCTCGCTGAATACACTTTTGAGAGACACACACATGATTCGGAATTTATTAGAATACTCTATGTGCTTCACTTATATCTTTTGAGCTATATAGTTTTTGCTCTAGTACTTCACTTATATCATTTAGAGCACGGTGGTGGTTTTGTTTTATAGAAACTATTGTTCTCTCATGCTTCACTTATATCATGTTGAGAGTCCTACAAAACAGTATGGTAATTTGCTTAAATTGTGAAATTAGTCCTAATATGATAGGCATCCAAGATTAGTAAAAACTTTCTTATAAGTGCGTTGAATACTAAGAAAAGTTTGATGCTTGATGATTGTTTTGAGATATGGAGGTAGTAATATTAAAGTTGTGCTAGTTGAGTAATTGTGAATTTGATAAATACTTGTGTTGAAGTTTGCAAGTCCCGTAGCATGCACGTATGGTAAACGTTGTGTAACAAATTTGAAACATGAGGTGTTCTTTGATTGTCCTCCTTATGAGTGGCGGTCGGGGACGAGCGATGGTCTTTTCCTACCAATCTATCCCCCTAGGAGCATGCACGTAGTGCTTGGTTTTTTATGACTTGTAGATTTTTGCAATAAGTATGTGAGTTCTTTATGAGTAATGTTGAGTCCATGGATTATACGCACTCTCACCCTTCCATCATTGCTAGCCTCTTCGGTACCGTGCATTGCCCTTTCTCACCTTGAGAGTTGGTGCAAACTTCGCCGGTGCATCCAAACCCCGTGATACGTGTGACACCCAAGTTTTTATTTGGATTTTTCCAAAGGATTTTTATTTGACTTGAGGGGAGTGATTTAAATTTTTCTTCAAGAGAACTCTCCCCCTCAAATAATTTTCTCTATGGCAAAAGTTTTATTTGGATTCACCCAAGGTCTGTCTTTAGTCTTGGAAGTTCTTGCTTTACATTTGGACTCAAGAAAAAATGTCTTTCATTTGGGAAAATAACCTTTGAAAATCTTTTTGAAAATGCACTATGGCTTTTGGAAAATCCTTTGCCACTTTCCACAATTCCTTCTTGCCATGGCCTTAGTGCAAATCCTCTCTCCTAACCCTTCCCTCACCTTTGGATCATGATTTGCATCAAATCCAGCAATTTGAACCTCCCCATGTGATTTTTTTCCATTTAAATCCTATTCAAACAAATTCTGCCTTCTTTTCTAGCACTTGGAGATTTACAAAGGAACTCCACTTTCTGTCTTGATTTTTGCCACCAAACCTTTTTCCCCTCCTAGTCCTTTGAACCCTCAACCTAGAACCATGAAGATCCACTGGTCTTCAGTTCAAAATTTTCAAACTACACTTGCTGCAAGTTTGGACCAGATTTGTCAAATTTGGTGAAATTCATTCAAAACCTTCTCCAAAAATTCCAAGTAAAATCTGGCAGCCTCTTGGTGCATTGAGTGGTCACCTCACCAAGTTACAGCCCCAGAAAAATTTATCTCATAGCCAAAACCTTCTGTCGAACACCTGCAGTGCACTGTCTATGTCAAGTTCAGAAAGTTCAGAGATTCAGTCAGTGGCCTGCTGTCGTTTTCTTCAGAGAAGGACGTCGATCTCGCCAGTACCACTGCGTCGCCTTGCTCCTCGTCCCTCCCCCTTGTTCCTGCACCGCACGAACGCCTGGCGCCTTGCGGGCGTCGGCGACGAGCAGCAGAAGGTGCGCCGCCCCGTGACCGACGCCGGCGGCGGCTTTGCGGACGCCAGCGGGAGACACGGCGCCGACGACGCCACCCAGCGCCGCCCAAACCACCGGAGCTCGCCGCGTGGTCTTCCACTCCCCCGAACGCGCTGCCGCTCTCGTCGTGAACCGCAGGGCGCGGAGCGCGATCTCTGCCGCCGTTGAGCCCGTGCGGTCACCTCACCGTGGACCGACGCCATTACGCCAAGACCGACCCCGTTTAGCTGTGAAACGACTCCAGTAACCTCCACTGATGCTGCCTGGCCGCTCAAACCACCTGCCAATCCACTGCTCCGCCGTAATCGCTCGCCGGAGATTCTCCGTTCACGGCCACCCCGTCGATCTGCCTATAAATAGAGGCCCCGAGCTTCAACTCGAGCACCCACCATCCCTGCACTCCCCCTAGAGCACGCCTAGCCACTGGTAGAGCCCCGAGGAGGTCTCCTTCCTCGACTCTGGCCGCCGCGACCCGCCACGGGATCCAGCCCGATTCGCCTCCGTGTGTGCTCCTCCGCCTCCATTCTCTTGCCAGTAGCTTCACCTTGCATCCCTCGTTCTGACCCGCGCCTCAATTTGTAGCTTGCAGCCCTCCACCGGAGTTCCCCATCCTCACCCGAGCCGCCGTCCGCCGGAGATAGTGTCGCCGTCGACGTGGTGCTCCCCGTTGGACGAGTCCACCACCCACCGACGCGGAAGAAGACGCTGAAGCTCTTGGTACCCTCCGTTTCTCCTAACTCGCCGTGGTTCGACGCCGGCGTCCACCGCAGTCTTCGGGCGCCGACGAGCTTTTTAAACCTGACAGGTGGACCCCGCCTGTCAGCCTCTATTCTATTCTCCTTCGAACCGTTTTCTGTTGGCGCCTTCGGGCAAATACGTTTCTCCTTTGCGCTTGCGCATTCCCAACCGAAGCGTTTTCTGTTTTCTCAGTTAAAACCCTGGAACTTTTCTGTTTCATTACAGAAAGGTCCCTGGACAGAAACCTTTATAACTTTTTAATAAAAAGGTATTTTTGGGTGATTCTTTTTCTGACAATCTTCAAATTTTGTCTAGTTTTTTATGGGATTTATTTGAAAAATATTTGGAAAAGTTTCTGTGCATGTGTTGGTTTTCACGTTAGTATCCGTTTCGTGATTGCCGTAGGTTCCGGGAGAGGTGACGGAGCCGCGAACTTCGCCGAGCTAGACTCCGACTTCTCCGAACCAGGCAAGCATGTTTTGAACATTTGATATGACAGGTGTTTTGCATGTTTGCATGAAAGTTTGTGCGTGGCATATGAGTGTCGGTAAATACCTCGTTGCTTGTAAGGCAACTACCCGGTTGTTCCAAAGTCGTGATGATCTCTGATGAGAGATGGCCTAATCATGTGGTGACATGAAGGGCAGCAAGGTGGTACTGTTGTAGCATACCAGCCTTGCGTCATCCGCTTTCTCCGACGTTAACGTGGTTGGAGCCACGTTATCGTTCTTTTTTCCGCATGTTCCAAAGTTGCGATGATCTCTGATGAGAGATGGCCTAATCATGTGGTGACATGAAGGGCAGCAAGGTGGTACTGTTGTAGCATGCCAGCCTTGCGTCATCCGACTTTCTCCGACGTTAACGTGGTTGGAGCCGCGTTACCGTTCCTTCCCCCTTCCGTGCTACCACATGTCTCATTGCCAGGATGCGGTTTAGTAAGTTGGTAACCTCTTTCCGTGTACACACCAAACAGAGAGGCCGGGATGATGGTACCTTGGCCCAAGATTAAAGCCAGTCATCCGGTCAGGGGGCATGGGTGTTTCCGGTTGGGACCGAGAGGGGGGGCACCCCCTTAAAGCGCGCGTATAGAAATTTGATCCCATGCTACGCGAGGTTGTAGCCTCCCCGTCTCAAGGTTTTTCTTGAACGATGCCGAGGGTGATCCCTGGCTTCGGATGGTTGAATTGGGTGTGTACTGGTTAGACGTGTTTCTTCCAAAACACCGTTAATGGAACTAGTCCCCGTGACTACTGAAATCCGTTGGCTGTGGTTAAGTACAAACTCTGCAGAGTCAATTCTTTCCAAATCATCGTATCCATGATCAAGTAATGAAAACATTATTATCCATATCTATCCGCGTGGAAAACTTGATCCCGGTGAACAAGCTCAAGTGGTAATCCAGATTTATTGTTATTCCTGTGGATGGACTAACTTTATATTTGTTTCATGCTCGTGATAAATTATGTTCCCAAACTGTTGTATTATTGAGCTGTGATGTAAGCCCTTTATGTTACGTCGCGCAGACGTCCGACTGTGGCGTGTTTTTGTTTCTTACATTAAATATAAGCCCTTTATGTGATGTCGCTCAGACGTCCGACTGTGGCATGCACCGTCCTTATTTTCTGTTATAAGCCCTTTATGTGGTGTCGCCTCGACGCCCGACTGTGGCATTATTATTCCCGCATTTTCCGCTCGAGGAGTCTTTCAGACACTCGTTTGGCACCAGCATTATTATCCCGCATTTTCCGCTCGAGGAGTCTTTCAGACACTCATTTGGCACCAGTATTATTATCCCGCATTTTCCGCTCGAGGAGTCTTTCAGACACTCATTTGGCACCAGTATTATTATCCCGCATTTTCCGCTCGAGGAGTCTTTCAGACACTCGCTTGGCACCAGTATTACTATTCTGCAGTTTCCGCTCGAGGCGTCATTCAGACCCTCGCTTGGCACCCAGCATTTACTACCTCTATGTCTGATCGTACTGGTTAACTTATTCATGTAATTCATGTTCGCATTTGTTATATCTTATGTCCGAACTATCTTGCGAGTACTTTCATAGTACTCACCTGGCTTGTTGATTTGGCCAGATGTTGACGAAGGCGATCTCTTGGATGAAGAGTTTGATAGCGCGTCCGATGCCTAGAGGAGTCCCAGTCAGTCCTGCGCGATCCCGGATTTTTGGTCACTTGTTTTGTATACGCTTCCGCCACCCGCAATAAGTCTTCTCGAGCCTCACTCCGACGCTCGAAGAGCTGTAGTCTTCTGGAATCATATCACTCGCTTCGCGGTGATATTTCCACCACCGTTATTATCGTGAGTTAGTAGTTTGCCACCCTATCCGCCGTATTGTTTTATCGGCGTGCATGTAATAAATTGTTGGGCAGTCTCTGCTCAACCTTGTATTATATTCAGTACTCCTGGCATTTTTCTTCTGTGACCAAGATATTGTCTACCAGTGAGAAGGAATTCTTCCTCGCTGGTCCGTAAAAGGGATTGGTCTCTCAATAATTATTTTATTGAAAAACCGGTCGTGACAAGCTTGGTATCAGAGCCAGGCTGACTGTAGGAAGCCGCTAGGTGCGATCGCTAATCGGTTATTAGCGTCTTTTGTGCTTTTTCAGCATTTTGCAATTGTAGCTAATTTCTGTTGGTCATCATAAAATTTATGACATGACTACTCAGAATTTTTGCCTACTTTTGTAGATGGCTGGCAGCAGCTGTGAGAATCGAGTGTTCACCAACGTGCCCGAGGGGTTTGTCAAGCTCCTCGTCTCCATCACCAAGCTCGCGATCGGGCCAGCAGCTCGCCCGGAGTTCACACTCTATCAGCACAAGCTCAGTGACGACGTGTCTATGCACCAAGCCGTGGTGCAATTCAAGGGAGGACGTTCTGCTGCTCGCCACTTCCGTTTTGTGGGAAGGGCCATGCCTACGGAGAGGCATGCCATGCAGATGGCTGCCCGCGAGGCGATAGCTCGCCTTCGGGACATCCTTCCTACGATGAAGACTCGTCGCTACCGCTACCTCCCATGCCATGTGCCCTACACCAGCCACTATGCGTTCGCCTGCCATCGGGGAGAACGAGATGAAGCCATCGAGATGGTTGTGGAGTATCTCAAGGCTCTGGAGGAGTCTTTCGACAACCTCGTAGATGATCTTGTGGCTGCCCGCATGGACTTAGTCCGGGGCGGTCCTGCCAGCAGGAAGGAGCTTCTCCACACGGCGCCGCCTCTGACATTCGTCTCGTCTTCAGCCTCGTATGCACCGGCCGTTTTGGCCACTGCTCGCCGTCTGCCTACCACTGAGGAGTTCGACCGAGTCATCGCTCCTACTCCAGTCAGAGCCGCACCGCCTGCCGCACGCGCTCTACCACCAGTCGCCCCCGCACCATCACCGCAGCGCAGCGTTACGCGCCAGGAGCCAGCTAGAGAGGAGGTGGAGGTTGACTCTCCTGGACCGCTGAGCCTTGCCATCGGCAAGGGGAAGGAGATCTTCACCATCTCCGACTGAGAGCACCGAGTAGCCGCGTGTTATGTCTGCCTGTATGATGTGCTGTTTTATCTGTACGCTAGTTTGTATTGGTGTGTTTGCTGCCTTCCGGAGTAGTACGCTAGTTTTAAATAACATGTCAGGATTGTGTACGCGCATCCTGAGTGCTGTATCATGTGTTTGCTTTTCGCATGTAAGTTTTATGTTAAGCACTTCTTCTCCATGAAAAATCATTTGTGTTTCTTTGAAAACCTTGAACCGTTTTAATTGTTGCCTTTGCAAGATTTTTCTTGGGCTACACAGTTTTCTCATGGGTTTTGCAAATAATACCCCAGACTGGAAAAATGTCTCGCCCATGGACTCGCTCCATGCCCAATCAGCCAGAAGAGGTTTACGGGACACAGACCGGCAACAATTTCACTCAGGGTCAGTCCAGCCAACAAGACAGCGAAGCAGCACTGTCTCAAGTATGCCGTCTCTTCGAGCAAAGTCAGCAACAACACCAAGAGATGATGAACCATGTCATCAACATGGGAAACCACCGTGAACACTATCAACCACATTCCAAGTTATCTGAGTTACAGAAGACTCGCCCCTCAACTTTTGCTCACACCGATAGGCCGCTGGAAGCCGATGATTGGCTTCGTGAGATTGAAAGGAAACTGATTATTGCTCAGTGCTCAGATCATGAGAAGGTGCTTTATGCACCACACTACCTTACTGGAGCAGCCGCAGCATGGTGGGAAAACTTCCTACACATGCATCCCAGGGAACACAACATCACCTGGGAAGAGTTCAAGGAAGGCTTCCGTGGGGCACACATCCCCAGGAGCATCCTAAAGATCAAGAAGAGAGAGTTTGATGACCTGAAGCAAAGAGGCATGTCAGTGACAGAGTACAATGGTCAGTTCACCCAGCTGTCTCGTTATGCCTACGACGAGCACATGACAGAAAGCAAGAAGATGGAAAAATTCCTGGACGGCCTGGCACCAGCGCTAAGATGCCAACTGATTGTACACACCTTTCCGGATTTTAAGACGCTGGTGGACAAGGCCATCACCTTGGAAAATGAGCGCCGTAGTCTGGAAGATATCCGTAAGCGGAAGAGGGACAAGACGACTCTTGCCCGCAGCAACCGAGGCAAGACTGAGGTCCCAAGGACAGACGCAAGGAGATCCACGACTACCGAGCCAAGGCCCGTCGGACAGTTTCATGCCAGGGACAAGGAGTTCACATACCGTCCAGGGGTCACCTGCTATGCTTGTGGTCAGCAAGGGCATTATGCTAAACAGTGCCCGAAGCCAAGAGACTCGGCACCCAAGCCGAACAATGGTGGAAACAATCCCGCCCCCAAGCGCAACAACTTCAACCCCAGCAACAACCACAGGAAGGGTCACCTGAACCATGTGACCAGGGAAGAAGCGCAGAATGCCCCAGACATCGTGCTCGGTACGTTCCCTGTCAACACAGTACCTGCCACGGTTTTGTTTGATTCTGGAGCTTCCCATTCGTTCGTTTCGAAGAGTTTTGTTTCGCAACATGGTTTTCCGATACTTCCCTTGGAAAAATCTATGATCATCAAGTCCCCCGGAAATAAGCAAATCGCTCAGGGTTACTGCCAAGGAGTGGTCATTGAGTTCGAAGGACTACAATTCCACGCGAATCTCATCGTGTTGGAAAGTAAAGGACTGGATGTCATTTTAGGATTGGACTGGTTGACCACCAACAAAGGATTCATCGACTGCTTCAATCGGACAGTGATTCTCACTCACCATCACGGCAAGACAATAAGAGTCTCCGCTCAAGAAAGGCCACGATCACAGAAACCAAAACTGAACAAAATGGACATTGCAGAACTGAGAAAAGTTCCAGTGGTATGCGAGTTCCCTGATGTGTTCCCGGAAGAACTACCAGGCATGCCACCAGACCGAGAGATAGAATTCAGCACTGAACTAGCACCTGGCACCGCTCCCATCTACAAGAAGCCGTATAGAATGGCACCCTCAGAATTGGTGGAGTTGAAGAAGCAGATAAAAGAATTATTGGACAAAGGGTTTATACGAGCCAGCTCCTCACCATGGGGTTCGCCTGTGTTGTTCGCCAAGAAGAAGGATGGGACACTGAGACTGTGTATAGACTATCGAGCCCTCAATATGGTCACCATCAAAAACAAATATCCGATGCCACGGATAAATGATTTGTTTGACCAGCTCGCACAAGCTAAGGTATTTTCAAAGATTGATTTGAGATCGGGATACCATCAACTGAAGGTACGGACAGAGGATATCCCCAAGACAGCATTCACTTCCAGATATGGGTTATACGAGTTCACAGTGATGCCTTTTGGACTAACGAACGCCCCCGCATATTTCGTCCACCTCATGAACAAAGTGTTCATGAAATTCATGGACAAATTTGTGGTGGTATTCATTGACGATATTCTGGTTTACTCAAGGACACCAGAAGAGCATGCTGAGCACCTCAGAATTGTTTTGGGAGAATTGAGGAAGCATCAGTTGTACGCCAAGTTTAGCAAATGCGAATTTTGGCTAAGACAAGTTGGTTTCTTAGGCCATATACTGAACCAAGAAGGCGTGGCCGTAGACCCAGAAAAGGTCAAGGCCATACTGGACTGGAAGCCGCCCGCCAACGTCACAGATGTGCGGAGTTTCCTAGGAATGGCCGGATATTACAGGAGATTTATTGAAGGATTCTCCACTGTGGCGAAACCTATGACCCAACTACTCAAGAAGGACAAGAAATTCGTATGGACGGAAGCATGTGAGCAGAGCTTCCAAGAACTCAAGAAGAAGGCTGACAACCGCACCAGTCTTAACTGTGCCAGACATACACAAGAGTTTTGAAGTGTATTGTGACGCGTCCCGAAAAGGTCTCGGATGTGTACTAATGCAGGATGGCAAAGTTGTCGCATATGCCTCCAGGCAACTGCGAAAACATGAGGAAAATTACCCAACACATGACTTGGAGCTAGCAGCAGTCATACATGCACTCAAGGAGTGGAGGCACTTTCTGTTGGGAAATCGTTGTGAAATATATACGGACCATAAGAGCCTCAAATATATCTTCACACAGCCAGAGCTGAATTTACGCCAACGACGCTGGTTGGAACTGGTCAAAGACTATGACGTCGGCATTCACTACCACCCAGGGAAAGCAAATGTAGTGGCCGATGCCCTTAGTCGAAACCCCAGCCCGGACAATGACGGTCCGCAAAACTTGAGGCCTGAGTTTCAGCGAGAGTTCGCTAGGCTCAACATGATGTTAGTCTCCGAGGGCACCGTATCAAATCTGGAGATACAACCCACCCTGGTGGAACGAATTAAGAAGGCTCAACAGGGACATCCCAGCATCGAAGGCATAAAGAAGAAAATGAATCTTAGTAAGACTTCAGAGTTCGTCACCGACAGTGAAGGAACATTGTGGTACCGAAACAGACTTTGCGTACCTAACATTGAGGAACTCAAGCAACAGATCTTGACGGAAAGCCACACCGCTCCATACTCGATCCATCCTGGAGGAACCAAAATGTACAAGGACATCCAGGAAAGATTTTGGTGGCACGGTATGAAAAGAGATATAGCCACATTTATTGCTTGTTGCGATTCATGTCAGCGCATCAAGGCCGAGCATCAAAAGCCAGCAGGGCTACTCCAACCAAACAGAATACCGGAGTGGAAATGGGATGAAATAGGAATGGATTTCATCGTTGGACTACCCCGATCACAACGCGGAAATGACGCCATATGGGTCATCACAGACCGACTAACCAAGGTTGCTCATTTCATTCCCGTGAAGACTACCTACTCCACACAAAGACTGGCAAAACTTTATCTCTCCCGTATAGTTTGCTTGCATGGAGTCCCAAAGACTATAATATCAGACCGAGGCACCCAATTCGTCTCCAAATTTTGGGATCACCTACAACAAGCTCTGGGCACACAACTAGCTTTCAGTACAGCATACCACCCTCAGACAGATGGACAAACGGAACGTGTAAACCAAATCCTAGAGGATATGCTAAGAGCCTGTGTGCTCACCTATGGATCCAGTTGGGAAGAGAGTTTGCCGTATGCCGAATTTGCGTACAACAACAGTTACCAAGCCAGCTTGCAAATGGCACCCTTTGAAGCCTTGTACGGACGGAGGTGTCGTACCCCACTGAATTGGTCAGAAACAGGTGACAGCCGTATCTTCGGCCCAGACATGCTTAAAGAGGCCGAGGAAAAGTTAAACAAATCAGGGACAGACTCAAGACAGCACAGAGCCGACAAAAGAGCTACTATGATCAGAAGCATCGTGAGGTCAGCTTTGAACCCGGTGATTCCGTATACCTCCGAGTATCTCCTATGAGGGGTCTGCAACGGTTCAAAATTAAGGGGAAGCTAGCCCCAAGATTTATTGGACCATTTTGTGTGAAGGCACGAAGAGGCACGGTAGCCTACCAACTAGACCTACCCAAGGAGCTGTCAGACGTCCATGACGTATTCCACGTCTCGCAGTTGAGGAAATGCGTGAGTAACCCGGAGAAACATGTACCTCATGAGAACATTGATATGCAACCAGATCTCACCTACAGAGAAAGGCCAGTAAAGATTTTAGAAGAGTCTGAACGGAGGACCCGTCAGAAAACGACAACATTTTTCAGGGTTCAGTGGAGCAACCACACTGAGGATGAAGCCACATGGGAAAGGGAAGATTTCCTCCGGGCAGAGTATCCATATCTATTTGAGGATCAGCAGAAATCTCGAGGACGAGATTTTTCCTAAGGGGGTAGGTGTTGTGACACCCAAGTTTTTATTTGGATTTTTCAAAAGATTTTTATTTGACTTGAGGGGAGTGATTTAAATTTTTCTTCAAGAGAACTCTCCCTCTCAAATAATTTTCTTTATGGCAAAAGTTTTATTTGGATTCACCCAAGATCTGTCTTTGGTCTTGGAGTTCTTGCTTTTCATTTGGACTCAAGACAAAATGTTTTTCATTTGGGAAAATAACTTTTGAAAATCTTTTTGAAATTGCACTATGGCTTTTGGAAAATCCTTTGCCACTTTCAACAATTCCTTCTTGCCATGGCCTTAGTGCAAATCCTCTCTCCTAACCCTTCCCTCACCTTTGGATCATGATTTGCATCAAATCCAGCAAGTTGAACCTCCCCATGTGATTATTTCCATTTAAATTCTATTCAAACAAATTTCTGCCTTCTTTTCTAGCACTTGGAGATTTACAAAGGAACTCCACTTTCTGTCTTGATTTTTGCCACCAAACCTTTTTCCCCTCCTAGTCCTTTGAACCCTCAACCTAGAACCATGAAGATCCACTGGTCTTCAGTTCAAAATTTTCAAACTACACTTGCTGCAAGTTTGGACCAGATTTGTCAAATTTGGTGAAATTCATTCAAAACCTTCTCCAAAAATTCCAAGTAAAATCAGGCAGCCTCTGGGTGCATTGAGTGGTCATCTCACCAAGTTACAGCTCCAGAAAAATTTATCTCATAGCCAAAACCTTCTGTCGAACACCTGCAGTGCACTGTCTATGTCAAGTTCAGAAAGTTCAGAGATTCAGTCAGTGGCTGCTGTCGTTTTCTTCAGAGAAGGACGTCGATCTCGCCAGTACCACCGCGTCGCCTTGCTCCTCGTCCCCGCCCCTTGTTCCTGCACCGCACGAACGCCTGGCGCCTTGCGGGCGTCGGCGACGAGCAGCAGAAGGTGCGCCGCCCCGTGACCGACGCCGGCGGCGGCTTTGCGGACGCCAGCGGGAGACACGGCGCCGACGACGCCACCCAGCGCCGCCCAAACCACCGGAGCCCGCCGCGTGGCCTTCCACTCCCCCGAATGCGCTGCCGCTCTCGTCGTGAACCGCAGGGCGCGGAGCGCGCTCTCTGCCGCCGTTGAGCCCGTGCGGTCACCTCACCGTGGACCGACGCCATTACGCCAAGACCGACCCCGTTTAGCTGTGAAACGACTCCAGTAACCTCCACTGATGCTGCCTGGCCGCTCAAACCACCTGCCAATCCACTGCTCCGCCGTAATCGCTCGCCGGAGATTCTCCGTTCACGGCCACCCCGTCGATCTGCCTATAAATAGAGGCCCCGAGCTTCAACTCGAGCACCCACCATCCCTGCACTCCCCCTAGAGCACGCCTAGCCACTGGAAGAGCCCCGAGGAGGTCTCCTTCCTCGACTCCGGCCGCCGCGACCCGCCACGGGATCCAGCCCGATTCGCCCCCGTGTGTGCTCCTCCGCCTCCATTCTCTTGCCAGTAGCTTCACCTTGCATCCCTCGTTCTGACCCGCGCCTCAATTTGTAGCTTGCAGCCCTCCACCGGAGTTCCCCATCCTCACCCGAGCCGCCGTCCGCCGGAGATAGTGTCGCCGTCGACGTGGTGCTCCCCGTTGGACGAGTCCACCACCCACCGACGCGGAAGAAGACGCTGAAGCTCTTGGTACCCTCCGTTTCTCCTAACTCGCCGTGGTTCGACGCCGGCGTCCACCGCAGTCTTCGGGCGCCGGCGAGCTTTTCAAACCTGACAGGTGGACCCCGCCTGTCAGCCTCTGTTCTATTCTCCTTCGAACCGTTTTCTGTTGGCGCCTTCGGGCAAATACGTTTTCTCCTTTGCGCTTGCGCGTTCCAAACCGAAGCGTTTTCTGTTTTCTCAGTTAAGACCCTGGAACTTTTCTGTTTCATTACAGATAAGTCCCTGGACAGAAACCTTTATAACTTTTTAATAAAAAGGTATTTTTGAGTGATTCGTTTTCTGACAATCTTCAAATTTTATCTAGTTTTTTATGGGATTTATTTGAAAAATATTTGGCAAAGTTTCTGTGCATGTGTTGGTTTTCACGTTAGTACCCGTTTCGTGATTGCCGTAGGTTCCGGGAGAGGTGACGGAGCCGCGAACTTCGCCGAGCTAGACTCCGACTTCTCCGAACCAGGCAAGCATGTTTTGAACATTTGATATGACAGGTGTTTTGCATGTTTGCGTGAAAGTTTGTGCGTGGCATATGAGTGTCGGTAAATACCTCGTTGCTTGTAAGGCAACTACCCGGTTGTTCCAAAGTCGTGATGATCTCTGATGAGAGATGGCCTAATCATGTGGTGACATGAAGGGCAGCAAGGTGGTACTGTTGTAGCATACCAGCCTTGCGTCATCCGACTTTCTCCGACGTTAACGTGGTTGGAGCCACGTTATCGTTCTTTTTCCGCATGTTCCAAAGTTGCGATGATCTCTGATGAGAGATGGCCTAATCATGTGGTGACATGAAGGGCAGCAAGGTGGTACTGTTGTAGCATGCCAGCCTTGCGTCATCCGACTTTCTCCGACGTTGACGTGGTTGGAGCTGCATTACCGTTCTTTTCCCCTTCCGTGCTACCACATGTCTCATTGCCAGGATGCGGTTTAGTAAGTTGGTAACCTCTTTCCGTGTACACACCAAACAGAGAGGCCGGGATGATGGTACCTTGGCCCAGGATTAAAGCCAGTCATCCGGTCAGGGGGCATGGGTGTTTCCGGTTGGGACCGAGAGGGGGGGCACCCCCTTAAAGCGCGCGTATAGAAATTTGATCCCATGCTACGCGAGGTTGTAGCCTCCCCGTCTCAAGGTTTTTCTTGAACGATGCCGAGGGTGATCCCTGGCTTCGGATGGTTGAATTGGGTGTGTACTGGTTAGACGTGTTTCTTCCAAAACACCGTAGACGGAACTAGTCCCCGTGACTACTGAAATCCGTTGGCTGTGGTTAAGTACAAACTCTGCAGAGTCAATTCTTTCCAAATCATCGTATCCATGATCAAGTAATGAAACATTATATCCATATCTATCCGCGTGGAAAACTTGTTCCCGGTGAACAAGCTCAAGTGGTAATCCAGATTTATTGTTATTCCTGTGGATGGACTAACTTTATATTTGTTTCATGCTCGTGATAAATTATGTTCCCAAACTGTTGTATTATTGAGCTGTGATATAAGCCCTTTATGTGACGTCGCGCAGACGTCCGACTGTGGCGTGTTTTGTTTCTTACATTAAATATAAGCCCTTTATGTGATGTCGCTCAGACGTCCGACTGTGGCATGCACCGTCCTTATTTTCTGTTATAAGCCCTTTATGTGGTGTCGCCTCGACGCCCGACTGTGGCATTATTATTCCGCATTTTCCGCTCGAGGAGTCTTTCAGACACTCGTTTGGCACCAGTATTATTATCCGCATTTTCCGCTCGAGGAGTCTTTCAGACACTCGTTTGGCACCAGTATTATTATCCCGCATTTTCCGCTCGAGGAGTCTTTCAGACACTCGCTTGGCACCAGTATTACTATTCTGCAGTTTCCGCTCGAGGCGTCATTCAGACCCTCGCTTGGCACCCAGCATTTACTACCTCTATGTCTGATCGTACTGGTTAACTTATTCATGTACTTCATGTTCGCATTTGTTATATCTTATGTCCGAACTGTCTTGCGAGTACTTTCATAGTACTCACCTGGCTTGTTGATTTGGCCAGATGTTGACGAAGGCGATCTCTTGGATGAAGAGTTTGATAGCGCGTCCGATGCCTAGAGGAGTCCCAGTCAGTCCTGCGCGATCCCGGATTTTGGTCACTTGTTTTGTATACGCTTCCGCCACCCGCAATAAGTCTTCTCGAGCCTCACTCCGACGCTCGAAGAGCTGTAGTCTTCTGGAATCATATCACTCGCTTCGCGGTGACATTTCCACCACCGTTATTATCGTGAGTTAGTAGTTTGCCACCCTATCCGCCGTATTGTTTTATCGGCGTGCATGTAATAAATTGTTGGGTAGTCTCTGCTCAACCTTGTATTATATTCAGTACTCCTGGCATTTTTCTTCTGTGACCAAGATATTGTCTACCAGTGAGAAGGAATTCTTCCTCGCTGGTCCGTAAAAGGGATTGGTCTCTCAATAATTATTTTATTGAAAAACCGGTCGTGACAATACGATATGCTCTATCACACATAAACCTCCTTATATCTTCCTCAAAACGGCCACCATACCTACCTGTTATGGCATTTCCATAGCCATTCCGAGATATATTGCCATGCAACTTTCCACCGTTCTGTTTATGACACGTTTCATCATTGTCATATTGCCTTGCATGATCATGTAGTTGACATCGTATTTGTGGCAAAGCCACCATGCATATTATTTCATACATGTCACTCTTGATTCATAGAGCATTCATATAGAGTCATACTTTGTTCTAGTATCGAGTTGTAATCATTGAGTTGTATATAAATAGAAGTGTGATGATCATCATTCATGGAGCATTGTCCCAAAAAAAGGCCAAATAAAAAAAGGGGAAGCCCCCCCCCCCCCAAAAAAAGAGAAATAAAAAAGGGGACAATGCTACTATCCTTTTTTCCACACTTGTGCTTCAAAGTAGCACCATGATCTTTATGATAGAGAGTCTTTTGTTTTGTCACTTTCGTATACTAGTGGGAATTTTTCATTATAGAACTTGGCTTGTATATTCCAAGCTTCCTCAAATGCCCTAGGTCTTCATGAGCAAGCAAGTTGGATGCACACCCACTTAGTTTCTTTTATTGAGCTTTCATGCATTTATAGCTCTAGTGCATCCGTTGCATGGCAATCCCTACTCCTTGCATTGACATCAATCGATGGGCATCTCCCTAGCTCGTTGATTAGCAGCGTCAATGTGAGACTTTCTCCTTTTTTGTCTTCTCCACATAACCCCCATCATCATATTCTATTCCACCCACAGTGCTATATCCATGGCTCACACTCATATATTGCGTGAAAGTTGAAAAAAGTTTGAGACTACTAAAGTATGAAACAGTTGCTTGGCTTGTCATCGGGGTTGTGCATGATGAGAGCATTCTTGTGTGACGAAAATGGAGCATGACCAAACTATATGATTTTGTCGGGATGAACTTTCTTTGGCCATGTTATTTTGAGAAGACATAATTGCTTAGTTAGTATGCTTGAAGTATTATTACTTTTATGTCAATATTAAACTTTTATCTTGAATCTTTCGGATCTGAATATTCATGCCACAAATAAGAGAATTCCATTAAAAATTATGCCAAGTAGCATTCCACATCAAAAATTCTGTTTTTATTATTTACCTACTCGAGGACGAGCAGGAATTAAGCTTGGGGATGCTTGATACGTCTCCAACGTATCTATAATTTTTGATTGTTCCATGCTATTATATATATTCTGTTTTGGACGTTTAATGGGATTTATTATACACTTTTATATTATTTTTGGGACTAACCTATTAACCGGAGGCCCAGCTCGAATTGCTGTTTTTTTTGCCTATTTCAGTTTTTCGCAGAAAAAGAATATCAAATGGAGTCCAAACGGAATGAAACCTTCGGGGACATGATTCTGGGAACAAACGTGATCCAGAGGACTTCGAGTGGACGTCAAGCAACCAACGAGGAGGCCACGAGGCAGGGGGCGCGCCTACACCCCTGGGCGCGCCCTCCACCCTCGTGGGCCCCTCGTAGCTCTCCTGACCGACCTCCTTCGCCTATATATACTCATATACCCTGGAAACATCATATACGGAGCCAAAACCCTATTTCCACCGCCGCAACCTTTTGTACCCGTGAGATCCAATCTTGGGGCCTTTTCCGGCGCTCTGGCGGAGGGGGCATTAATCACGGAGGGCTTCTACATCAACACTATAGCCTCTCCGATGATGTGTGAGTAGTTTATCTCAGACCTTCGGGTCCATAGTTATTAGCTAGATGGCTTCTTCTCTCTCTTTGGATCTCAATACAAAGTTCTCCTCGATTCTCTTGGAGATCTATTTGATGTAACTCTTCTTTTGTGGTGTGTTTGTCGAGATCCGATGAATTCTGGGTTTATGATCAAGATTATCTATGAACAATATTTGAATCTCCTCTGAATTCTTTTATGTATGATTGGTTATCTTTGTAAGTCTCTTCGAATTATCAATTTGGTTTGGCCTACTAGATTGATCTTTCTTGCAGTGGGAGAAGTGCTTAGCTTTGGGTTCAATCTTGTAGTGCTCAATCCCAGTGACAGTAGGGGAAACGACACATATTGTATTGTTGCCATAGAGGATAAAAAGATGGGGTTTATATCATATTGCATGAGTTTATCCCTCTACATCATGTCATCTTGCTTAAAGCGTTACTCTGTTCTTATCAACTTAATACTCTAGATGCATGCTGGACAGCGGTCGATGTGTGGAGTAATAGTAGTAGATGCAGGCAGGAGTCGGTCTACTTGTCACGGACGAGATGCCTATATACATGATCATACCTAGATATTCTCATAACTATGCTCAATTCTATCAATTGCTCGACAGTAATTCGTTTACCCACCGTAATACTTATGCTATCTTGAGAGAAGCCACTAGTGAAACCTATGGCCCCCGGGTCTATTTTCTATCTTATTAATCTTCCATCAACATGCTATTTCTATCGCCGTTTATTTCGCTTTCTTTACTTTTAGTCTTTATCATAAAAATACCAAAAATATGATCTTATCATCTCTATCAGATCTCACTTTTGCAAGTGGCCGTGAAGGGATTAACAACCCCTTTATCGTGTTGGTTGCAAGGTTCTTATTTGTTTGTGTAGGTGCATGGGACTTGAGCATGGTTTCCTACTGGATTGATACCTTGGTTCTCAAAAACTGAGGGAAATACTTACGCTACTTTGTTGCATCACCCTTTCCTCTTTAAGGGAAAACCAACGCAGTGCTCAAGAGGTAGCAGCGGCCTGCGGTGGAGGTCAACTCCGGCGAGGACGCGGCACCGGAGTCAGATCCGGCCGGGAACGGGCAAGGACGGCGGAGGCCAGCCGGATCTGGACGGGGTTGGAGCAGGACTGCGCTCCCGCGGTTGAAGACGAATGGCGACGGCGCGACACTCTAGGAGGCAGTAGGGTGCGGGGACGGCAGGGGCGTGGTCGCGGGGGCTCGTGCATGGCGGCCCTGGACTCCAGAGCACAGCGGGGCGGCGAGGAGGGGTTTCCCAGTGAGCAGCGGGATGGGGCGGATGGCGAGACTTGGCGGTTGAGGACACTGGTGGTGCGGCGTGAGGAAGGAGAGGAGCGACGACGAGCCGAAGGATGGCGAGTAAGAGGGAGCTCCTCTCCCTGGCGCGAGGAGGGAGACGAGTGGGGTGGAAAATGGATCGAGCCGTGGCTCACCCTGGCGGCACAAGCGAGGGGGATATGGGAGAGATGGGGATTGGGGCTAGGGTTAAGAAGAGAGGGTGGTCGGCTGGGCCTGGTTGAGCTAATGGGTCGGTCTGGTTGGTCAGGCCCAAGAGGCTGGCGGCGCAGGCTCTCTTCTCTCTCTCTAATTCTCTAGCAGAAAAGAAATAGAGAGAGGAAAATAAAGAGAGGGTTAGGGAAAGATTTTGCGCATGGGGATTATTTTCCCGGACTCATAAAAATGCGCTTGATCCAGGAAAAATAGAAGTGGCATGAATGCAAGATCTAAATTCAAACTCATTTGAATTGAATTGAAATGGTTTTAACTGGGACAAGGTTTAGGAGTGGCCAAAAATATTGAGACTTTAGGAGGAGCCTCAATAAAAGAGATAAGAATTGTTGACAAAGTTTGAGGCAAGGAAGTGAGATAGAAAATGCATGGAGCTTAAACTGCAGGTGTGTTATGATGATTCCAAAGTTATTGGAATATTTTGATATCGCTCCCTAATAATATTGGGAGACTTTTACATGTTGTAAAGAGAAATCACCATGTGCATCCCTCGATTTAAATGGATCGAAGATCCATGCAACTTATTTAGCTGAGTTTTAAAAAGGGGTGCCAGATGACATGATGCAATGCACATGATGCAAAGATGAATGCAATGAACAAAACAAATCACACGACGAATCTCGGAATACGTGGAAGGCATCTGGAGCGCCGGTCTTGGGGCATCAGAACCCTCCTCCACTTACAAGAGATCTCGCCCTGAGATCTAGGGATGTCACCGAAGGGAAACGGAAGAAGGAAGAGGTGAAACTAAGTTGCTTCCTTGACAAACGAGTGAAACCAATGAACCTTAAAGGTTGCAAAGACATGAAAGAAAACAAGCGGCAAGGGTGAATTGAAACCACTCAGGTCGAAACGAAATAGGCAAGGAATGATAACGAAAGAATGCATGCAGCAATCTGCTAGTAAAGAGAAGCAGAGCTTGATAAGATGGGAAGAACTTGAAAAGAGGACTTGACACTTCGATTAAGTGGATAAGCAAGGAAAGAACATGATCTTGAAAAAACGAGGTGATGGGTGAAGATAGCAATATCACAATGCCTCCGGAACGAACGAATAGAAGCTAGATCGTCGGAATAAGAGATTGGAGAAGGAAATAGTAACTTCTACCACAATTGAATTTGAAAGAGCATCCTTAGGAGAATGGCTTGAATGGAGTTGTTGGAAAATCAACAACGAAAACTTCTTCACCGAGATGAGAAGGAGAAAATTGGATCATTGATAAGCACCACAAATAGCTACATTCCTTAGGGGAGGTTGTAGGTGAAATATAACCCAATATAACTCCTACAAAAAGATTGATTGGTTGAAAAGATCTCTTGAACGAACAGAAAATGATGGATTTAAATATGTCACTCTTGAAAACTTGTGAATCATGAAACACGAAGGGAAATTATCAAGAATGACATAACACCGCCTCAAAAGATAAGGTAGGAAGAATTGCACTTCGAATGCAAGATGAAGAATGCTTGAACTCCTTAAAACAAAACATGTGTTGGGCACCATGTTTATTTTAGAGTATAGCTTGGCGGATCTTAGCTTTGAGAGAAATCTTGAAGAACAATTGAAGAATGCAAAGAATCCTTGACGAACCACCATGTAGAGCCTCCATGAAGAACTCCTGTAATAAAAGGATGATAAAAAGAAAGAGAAGTTGAAAACACAAGGTGAAGCCTTGCATTGATTAGATGGAGCTTCGCGATGAGATAATGCGGAAAACTTGGAACTCTAGAAAAGAAAAGATGAAGCATCTCGAACCGAGAAAAATGACATGATGAACAACTCTGGAAAGAAGAAACTAGATCACTTGGATGAAACAATAATAAGAATTACATTATGCATATCCTTCACCAATTTAAATTGATGACAAGCAACGGATTTTGCATAGTACTTATTCTCGTAGAAAGGATTAAGAGAGATAGAGCGTAAACTTGAGAAAGTCTTCCACGAACCACTGGTAGGATTTAAACAATGAATAAATTAATATGAGAACATATGAAGCGGAATCTTAAACGAACCACCGTAAGAACTTGAAACACACAAAGGAAAGAGCACGAATCACCAGGAAGAATTATAAATTGAACAAAGATACTTGAGGGAATTTAGATAAGAGAGTACGAAGAGATGACAAGCTGACGAGAGAATACTTGAACAAAGCACCAGAAGAACATGGAGACGAACGAATTGGCATGAATTGAGACTAATTGCGGAAATGAAGTTGAAAGAGGATAATGAAGAAATCTTTTGAAATGATGGCCTTCGGATGATCGAGAAAGGAAAGCAACCCCTGAAATGCGTCGGATGGGTGAAAAGAATTCTCACAATCGAAAACAATTATGAGACGACGGCATAAGCTAGAACTATGAATCTTCAAGAGAACAGACCAAGATTTAGGAGAAATCCTTCTTCGGTCTTCAAAATCCGAGAATGACGATGATAAACACCACCACGAATTGTGGAGGCACTCCGGAACAATGAAGAATATAAATGTTGAGCCAAAGATGAAAAGAATTTGAAGCAATCTTGGAGAACGCATCTGACTGATGAAAATTCATTCTTACGTCAAACTTCAAAAAGAATTTGGGAATAACTCCGGGAAAATTAGAAGAGTCAGGTAAGATCCTGGGAAAAGACCTGTGGGTTAGGACCCACTCAAAAGAAACACCTTTCGAAAAGATTGCTTGAAAGATATTACGCCGGTTGAATTAAATGGCTTGAATGAGATAACAACCTCGAAATAGCTTTAACGGATTAAGAAAGGAAATGCGAATCTTCTAAGATATCTTCAGCACTCCGGATATGAATAGAGAGAGGTGAATAACTAAGAGAGACTTGGTTAAGATATTCCAACATGATAAAACATGTGAAACAGAAGAAAGGGATAAGATTAAGACAGAAGCTTGAATTAAGTGCACCGGAGAAGAAAAGGGAATGAAAATCATAAATTTGAAGCTCCTGAGCATCTTCCTGAAAACCGAAAATCACCGGATAAGAACATTGAAAGAAAAGAATGAAGAGACTTCACATCCATAAGATGGATACTTGATTAAGAAATCTGAGTCCTTGAAGAAAAGGGTGGGAGGGCGGGAAACCAAAGGCAACTTGGGGCAGATGGAATAAACACCGTTGAGAAAACTTAGAATTGATCTCGCGAATGTTGAAATGATTGGATCCACTTGAAGAGAAGCACGCTAGTTGGAAAAGAAATAACATGATAACCTCGATGATCAAGAAGGATTAGTACTCCCACAGAAATATGAGGACACCGTTTAGAAAAGGTATGGAATCCACATTTGACTTCGAAGCAACTCGAATACCATAACTCAAAGCAAAGCAAATGATTTGGCTTGCAGAATAAGCCGGAACAAACATATGATAGACCCCATATCCTATCATGTGTCTGTTGGAAAGATATCCTACGTGATACTTGAATTCCCACTTATAAACTCCCGAAACTTTCTGGTTATGCAATCTGGTGTTGGGGATATAGGGGAAGCAATATATCTCACCCAACTAAACAATCCCTACATCCAACTGTATCCATCCGTCAACACATAACCAAGAAAACTCCAGAAATCATGTACCTCAACCTTCGAAAAGCATCCGTTATACGAGCTATGGCAATACTCCCGAACTCCCGCCCCAGTACTGGGTGGCGTCGAGGTTATCTCACCAACAACTGCATAAAAGAGATTTTCGATGTCGGCGAAACTCAGGTATTCCAGAACTGCAACGATAAAATTGTGACGACAACACCTCAGAGCTCAACTCCCCGAGACACTGCCACAACCCCTAAATGTCAGGAGGCACCAAGAACAATGTTCTCGTCACAAGAATATTGGAATGATCCCAAGATACCCGCGTGATCCTAAATTTTTTTCATGAAATTTGAGGAGAGGAAAGTCAAAACATCTACGTCAAGAGACCTCACCAAAGCAATGAAGGGACTGAGGAGTAAAAAGAATCCTACTCTCCGATATATATAATCCTAAGACTTAAAACATTTTGTTCTAGACTCAACAACGTCAGCGATTCGATCATGCAGGGGGCTCCTAAGTCGAGGATGGCTCTGATTACCAACTTGTAACGCCCACAATGCGGCTATATCTCCCACGTGTCGAGGCACGACTTAGAGGCATAACCGCATTGGGGTTTTGTCGCAAGAAGGGTCATCTTCACACAATCCCATGTAATGAACAAGAAAGGGATAAATAGAGTTGGCTTACAATCGCCACTTCACACAAAGATCAATTAATTCATACATCATTCAGAGTACACACATAGGTCCGACTATGGAACCAAAAGAAAAGAAGACAACCCCAAATGCTAGATCCCCGATCGTCCCAACTGGGCTCCTCTACTGATCATCAGGAAACGAAACATAGTAATGACCAAGGTCCTCATCGAACTCCCACTTGAGTTCGGTAGCATCACCTGCACTTGTATCATCGGCACCTGCAACTGTTTTGGTAGTATCTGTGAGTCACGAGGACTCAGCAATCTCAAAAGCCGCGAGATCAAGACTATTTAAGCTTATGGGTAGGATGTGGTAATGAGGTGGAGTTGCAACAAGCGCTAAGCAAATATGGTGGTTAACATACGAATACAAGAGTAAGATGAGAAGGTACGCAACGGTCGTGAAGCTAGAAGTGATCAAGAAGTGATCCTGAAACTACTTATGTTCAAACATAACACAAACCGTGTTCACTTCCCGGACTCCGCCGAAAAGAGACCATCATGGCTACACACGCGGTTGATGCATTTTAATTAAGTCAAGTGTCAAGTTCTCTACAACCGGATATTAACAAATTCCCATCTGCCACGTAACCGCGGGCACGGCTCTCGAAAGTTTACACCCTGCAGGGGTGTCCCAACTTAGCCCATCACAAGCTCTCACGATCAATGAAGGATATTCCTTCTCTCAGAACAACCCGATCAGACTCGGAACCCCGATTACAAGACATTTCGACAATGCTAAAACAAGACCAGCAAGACCGCCCGAATGTGCCGACAAATCCTGCTAGGAGCTGCACATATCTCGTTCTCAAGGCACACCGGATGAGACATCCTACGAGTAAAACCAGCCCTCAAGTTTCCCCGAGGTGGCCCCGCAGTCTACTCAGTTCGGACCAACACTCAGGACTCATTTGGTTTTCGGGGATGGTTAGCCCTGGGCAGTAGCCCCCCAGACGGGTTTTCCCTACGCACTTGGGATCCCAGCGGCCACCACGGGAAATCACCCGTTCCTATTTGGTGACGATGGTGGGGAGAAATCCCAATATTTCAACAAGCTGAAAAAGAAGAAAGAGGTGGTCCGGAGGTGGGTGGAGGTGAGGCGCTACTTTCGATTGCGCCGTCCGCTCGAGGGTTTTCTCCCCGACCCCTACAGGCATGGATTGTCCCTCCGGGGAAACGATGCGGATGGGGGAGGAAATCCCGTGGCAGAGAGCGACCAAATTCTCTGTGGGCCTTCCTCGGGCTAACTTGCCCCATGGGTGGCGCGCCCTGGTTTTGGACGGGGATCCTGGAGGGATACCGGATAACCAAACAAGCCCTTAGAAGCACTGTCTTGGGGGGGGGGGGGTTAAAATAAAGATGACCCTTGAGTCTGCAGAACCCAAGGGAAAGGTATAGGTGGTAGGTAGGCAAATGGTAAAACCAAGGTTGGGCCTTGCTGAAGGAGTTTTATTCAAAGCGAACTATCAAGGGGGTCCCATAACCCCAACCGCGTTAGGAACGCAGAATCAAGGAACATAACACCGGTATGACGGAAACTAAGGCGGCAAGAGTGGAACAAAACACCAGGCTAAAGGCCGAGCCTTCCACACTTTACCAAGTATATAGATGCATTAATTAAAATAATCCCTCCATTCCTAAATATAGGGTGTATAGTTTTTGGCACGGAAATTAAAGAACGCACATGGAGGGAAATTTTCACATGTTTTGGCCGAGATTACACCTAACTAATTGACATGAGAAAATAGAGGATCTTGCCTAATATAAGGAAATGTAATGAAATCCCTAAAAACATTATCTAGATGAGTGGTGCAACGCAGTACACCTTATATTTCAGATTTTTTTTCTCAAAAATCTATACACCTTACATCAAGGAACGGACGGAGTAAGAGATATTGTGATATCCCAACATAATCATGTTCCAACATGGAGCAATCTTCAACTTCACCTGCAACTAACAACACTATAAGAGGGGCTGAGCAAAAGCGGTAACATAGCCAAACAACGGTTTGGTAGGAAGGTGGGTTAGAGGCTTGACATGGCGATATGGGAGGCATGATAAACCAGTGGTAGGTAGCGCGACATAGTGATAGAACGAACAACTAGCAAGCAAAGATAGAAGTGATATCGAGGGTAATGGTCATCTTGCCTGAAATCCCGCTAGGAAGAAGGTCGAATCCATGAAGTAGACGAACCAAAGAAGTCGAACGGGTCCTCACAATCGCAACGTAACCGGAACTATCGAGAAGAAGTACAACCGGAAAGAAGCAAACAACATGGTAAAGAACAATCACATCAACATGGCATGATGCACAATCAAGTATGATGCATTTCCGGTTTAATGAGGCATGGCATGACAAAGTGCAACAAGCAACACTACAAATTAAATGGAGCTCAATATGCAACGAGTTGCATATTGACGAAACACCACATTCAAGTTATTTAGTTCGCTCTCGTTTATGTACCCAACAATATTAAATGTTATTAAACATGGCAAGAGGGTGAAGCATAAATAAACTAACTATTTAGGCAAGTTTAAATGAGGCCAGAACAATAAACAACAATTTCGGTAAATCCCCATTTCATTTAGCAATTTAAGGGAAACAACAATTATAAACATTTTAAATGTAGTTATCATGGTGCAGATGACATATACAAGTTTTATGCAATTTTATGAAAATGTTGGCATGAGCATGATAAGAGCATTTGTCGCCATGACGGAATGAAAGGGTGCCGCGGCGACGGTAACGGGAATGGTGCAATGGCAACATTCCGATGATCCAGCACTTTGTGGAAATGCTGGTGCAAAAGAACAAGTCTGCGGATGTGCGAAACATGCTAGAGATGGTGGGGTGATCCCGGTTACCGGGTTCCCACGGGTCGGCGGCATGAAAACGAGGTGGAACATGCAATGACAACTCGGACACGGTGCAACACAAGCATCTCATGCATCGCAAACATTCGTTCTCGGAAGGTCATCTCGGCGGTTATACCTTCGATGCGTGCATTTTCAGAACAGAACGGGTTCGATGCAGTGTAGAGGAAGTAGACATTCTCAGGACAGTCGTAGGAAGAACTTGACGAATCCGAGGTCGACGGTAGGGTACACACGTCATCGGATCCATGGTGATGGTAGTCGTACACGTTACGTAGATGTTCGGGTCGTCGGTAGAGGTACTTGGTGAAATCCATGGGTGTCAGCAGTTGTACATGGTCTTCGCGTTGTAGTCTGACTTGGCGGTTCCAAAACGTTCATCGGTAGTGGAACTTGGCGGTCTTGACAGTCGTCCTGGTACTTGTCGAAAGGAATCCACAGAGGCGGTCTTGTGCCCCTGGATTCAGTGGCCTTGGCAACGACAAAAGGGGCAGCATCATGTAGCATGCTTGGCGAGGGGCTACAAGTGAGAGGCCATGGCAGCGTCAAGGCGAGCAGCAGCAGCACAAGTCACGGACAGAGGAGGTGCTGCCGGGCGCTGATGGTGGTGGAGCAGGGGAAGTCAACGCGGGCTCACGCGTGGCCTCCAGCGGGACTTGGCGAACGATGCAGAAGCAAGGCAGCAGCGGCATTGCTCCCGCGGCTTGACGGGTGGCCTGCGGTGGAGGTCAACTCCGACGGGGATGGGCCACCGGAGTCAGATTCGGCCGGGAACGGCAAGGGCGGCGGAGGCCAGCCGGATCTGGATGGGGTTGGAGGAGGACTGCGCTCCCGCGGTTGAAGACGAACGGCGATGGCGCGACACTCTAGGAGGCAGTAGGGCGCGCGGACGGCAGGGGCGTGGTCGCGGGGGCTCGTGCATGGCGGCCCTGGCCTCCGGAGCACAACGGGGCGGCGAGGAGGGGTTTCTCCGGCGAGCAGCGGGATGGAGCGGATGGCGAGACTTGGCGGTTGAGGACACTGGTGGTGCGGCGTGAGGAAAGAGAGGCCGGAGCGACGACGAGCCGAAGGATGGTGAGGAAGACGGAGCTCCTCTCCCTGGCGCGAGGAGGGAGATGAGTGGGGCGGAAAAGGGATCGAGTTGAGGCTCACCCTGGCGGCGCAAGCGAGGGGGAAACGGGAGAGATGGGGATCGGGGCTAGGGTTAAGAAGAGAGGGTGGTCGGCTGGGCCTGGTTGAGCGAAGGGGCTGGTCTGGTTGGTCAGGCCCAAGAGGCCGGCGGCGCAGGCTCTCTTCTCTCTCTCTAATTCTCTAGTAGAAAACAAATAGAGAGAGGAAAGGAAAGAGAGGGTTAGGGAAAGATTTTGCGCATGGGGATTATTTTCCCGGACTCATAAAAATGCGCTTGATCCAGGAAAAATAGAAGTGGCATGAATGCAAGATCTAAATTCAAACTCATTTGAATTTAATTCAAAAGGTTTTAACTAGGACAATGTTTAGGAGTGGCCAAAAATATTGAGACTTTAGGAGGAGCCTCAATAAAAGAGATAAGAATTGTTGACAAAGTTTGAGGCAAGGAAATGAGATAGAAAATGCATGGAACTTAAACTGCAGGTGTGTTATGATAATTCCAAAGTTAATGGAATATTTTGATATAGCTCCATAATAATATTGGGAGACTTTTACATGTTGTACAGAGAAATCACCATGTGCATTTCCCTCGATTTAAATGGATTGAAGATCCATGCAATTTATTTAGCTGAGTTTTAAAAAGGGGTGCAAGATGACATGATGCAATGCACATGATGCAAAGATGAATGCAACGAACAAAACAAATCACACGACGAATCTCGGAATACGTGGAAGGCATCTGGAGCGTCGGTCTTAGGGCGTCACAGAAATAGCGCTCCGGCTTGCGGTGGTCCTTGCCTCCGGGCGGGCCCTCAACGGCCATGACGGTGGCCTTCATTTTCGCCCAGTGCATCTTAACACGAGGAAAGGCCATCCGCGCACCTTCTATGCACGCCAACCGCTTGACTGCGTCAATTCGGGGCAGCGCGTCGACGAGCCACTGCACCAGGCCGAAGTAGCTACTGGGAATGGGTTCGGTTGGCCACAGCCGGACTATGACGTCCCTCATGGCCAATCCGGACATCCTATGCAGCTTGGTCCACTGCGTCATCTGGTTGTTCAACAGCGCTGGGCGCTCCTGCGCCGCAAACTGTGACCAGAATAGCTTCTCCGTTGTGTGCTCATCCTGGGCCCGGAAAAACTGCGCGGCGTCGGCGGCACTCTTCGGAAGATCCGCAAAGGCGTCTGGAGAACTCCACAGTCGAGTGAGCAAGGCATATCTTTGACCGCCAAATTTAGTCTGTAAAAGAAAGGGCTTACCAGCCGCTATCTGTTCGGCTTGCCAGATCTCCTCGTGAGCTGCTCGGGATTCGGTCCGCGCCCCCTTGGCCTCTTGAAGGGCCTTGGCGAGATCGGTCGCCTGGGCTTTATTCTTCTCCTCTAGGGACTCGCACTTGCTGGCGGTTTCCTTGAACGCCTGCTCCATTTCGGTCACCCGCTCCTTGTACTAGCGGCGGACGACCTGTTCGAACTTCAAGTCGTCGGCTGCATTATCAGCGGCCACTTTGTTCACCCTTGCCTGCTCCTTGGCCTCAGCAAGTTCACCCCTGAGGGTCTCAACCGCAGCAGCACTGCCTACAATCATACACATCGCAACACATGAGCTTCGACTCAGAGTCTGCATATCAATACAGGCATGAACGAGATATTTGAAACATACTTTGCGCCTCATCAAACCTCTGGTTGATGCGGATGAGATCCTCATCGGCCAGCCCCAGCTTACGCTTGAGCTCGGATACTTGCGCGGCCTGGGCGGTTGCCGCTAACAGTGAAGCCTGCCTCTCAAAATAGAAAGGTACATTATCTCCTGTGAATATTATCGATCCTCTGTTCGGCCTTTTTCCAAAAACCGAACAGAGTCTCAGGGGCTACTATCTATACACAGGCATTTTTGCATATGACAAGTGGCTAAAAATATTATGTTGCATACCTCGAAGCCTGTGTTGGGAAACGTAGTATTTCAAAATTTTCCTACGATCACGCAAGATCTATCTAGGAGATGCATAGCAACGAGAGGTGGAGAGCACCTTCATACCCTTGAAGATCGCAAAGCGGAAGCGTTTATCAACGTGGTTGATGTAGTCGTACACCTTCACGATCCGTCCTGATCAAGTACCGAACGTACGACACCTCCGCGTTCAGCACACATTCAGCTCGATGACGTCCTCGCCTTCTTGATCCAGCAAGATAGGCAAAGTAGTAGATGAGTTCCGGCCGCACGACGGCGTGGTGACGGTGTTGATGAAGAACAATCTTCGCAGGGCTTCGCCAAGCACTATGAAAACTATGATGGAGGATAAACTAGAGGGGACGGGGTTGCCGGCACACGGCTTGGTGATTGTTGATGTGTCTTTGGTGCTAGCCCTACCCCTCTATTTATATGTTGAGCCCTCGGGTCGAAACTTGGAGTAAAAGCCTCCTCAAAGTCTGTTTTGCCCGAAAGGCAAGAGTCCTACTCGGACTCTAGGGCTAGACGCCAGGGTTCCCGTCGTCTACCCCCTAGACGCCAGGGTTCCTGGCGTCTAGCCTTTGGTCTCTGCAAAACTTCCTTTTGCACTTTCCAAAAACCTCCTGGGCTTTCCCGTTTGGCCCAAATAAAGTGTTCTCGTACCCAAACATTTCGGGAGACATCCGGAACCCCTTCCGGTGAATTCCGGAAGCCTTCCGGAGATCAAACACTACTATCCCATATATCAATCTTTACCTCCGAACCATTCCGGAGTTCCTCGTCATGTCCATGATCTCATCAAGGACTCCGAACAACATTCGGTTACCAACATACATAACTCATGTAATACTATATCGTCAATGAACGTTAAGCGCGCGGACCCTACGGGTTCGAGAACTATGTAGACATGACCGAGACACCTCTCTGGTCAATAACCAATAGCGGAACCTGGATGCCCATATTGGTTCCTACATATTCTACGAAGATCTTTATCGGTCGAACCTTATGACAACATACGTAATTCCCTTTGTCATTGGTATGTTACTTGTCCGAGATTCGATCGTCGGTATCATCATACCTAGTTCAATCTTGTTACCGGCAAGTATCTTTACTCATTCTGTAATGCATCATCCCGCAACTAACTCATTAGTCACATTGCTTGCAAGGCTTATAGTGATGTGCATTACCGAGAGGGCCCAGAGATACCTCTCCGATACACGGAGTGACAAATCCTAATCTTGATCTATGCCAACTCAACAAACACCATCGGAGACACCTATAGAGCATCTTTATAATCACCTAGTTACATTGTGATGTTTGATAGCACACAAAGTGTTCCTCCGGTATTCGGGTGTTGCATAATCTCATAATCAAAGGAATATGTATAAGTCATGAAGAAAGCAATAGCAATAAAACTATACGATCATTATGCTAAGCTAACGGATGGGTCATGTCCATCACATCATTCTCTAATGATGTGATCCCGTTTCATCAAATCACAACACATGTCTATGGTTAGGAAACTTAACCATCTTTGATTAACGAGCTAGTCAAGTAGAGGCATACTAGGGACACTCCGTTTGTCTATGTATTCACACATGTACTAAGTTTCCGGTTAATACAATTCTAGCATGAATAATAAACATTTATCATGATATAAGGAAATATAAATAACAACTTTATTATTGCCTCTAGGGCATATTTCCTTCAGTCTCCCACGTGCACTAGAGTCAATAATCTAGATTACATAGTAATAATTCTAACACCCATGGAGTCTTGGTGCTGATCATGTTTTGCTCGTGAGGGATGCTTAGTCAACGAGTCTGCAACATTTAGATCCGTATGTATCTTGCAAATCTCTATGTCTCCCTCCTTTACTTGATCGCGGATGGAATTGAAGAGTCTCTTGATGTGTTTGGTTCTCTTGTGAAATCTGGATTCCTTCGCCAAGGCAATTGCTCCAGTATTGTCACAAAAGATTTTCATTGGACCCGATGCACTAGGTATTACACCTAGATCGGATATGAACTCCTTCATCCAGACTCCTTCATTTGCTCCTTCTGAAGCAGCTATGTACTCTGCTTCACACGTAGATCCCGCCACGACGCTCTGCTTGGAATTGCACCAACTGACAGCTCCACCATTCAATATAAATACGTACCCGGTTTGTGACTTAGAGTCCTCCGGATCAGTATCAAAGCTTGCATCAACGTAACCATTTACGACAAGCTCTTTGTCACCTCCATAAACGAGAAACATATCCTTAGTCATTTTTAGGTATTTCAGGCTGTTCTTGACCGCTATCCAGTGATCCACTCCTGGATTACTTTGGTATCTCCCTGCTAAACTTATAGCAAGGCACACATCAGGTCTGGTACACAGCATTGCATACATGATAGAACCTATGGCTGAGGCATAGGGAATGACTTTCATTTTCTCTCTATCTTCTGCAGTGGTCGGGCATTGAGTGTGACTCAACTTCACACCTTGTAACACAGGCAAGAACCCTTTCTTTGACTGATCCATTTTGAACTTCTTCAAAACTTTATCAAGGTATGTGCTTTGTGAAAGTCCAATTAATCGTCTTTATCTATCTCTATAGATCTTGATGCCCAATATATAAGCAGCTTCACCGAGGTCTTTCATTGAAAAATTCTTATTCAAGTATCCTTTTATGCTATCCAGAAATTCTGTATTATTTCCTATCAATAATATGTCAACCACATATAATATTAGAAATGCAACAGAGCTCCCACTCACTTTCTTGTAAATACAGGCTTCTCCAAAAGTCTGTATAAAACCATATGCTTTGATCACACTATCAAAGTGTATAATCCAACTCCGAGAGGCTTGCACTAGTCCATAAATGGATCGCTGGAGCTTGCGCACTTTGTTAGCACCTTTTGGATCCACAAAACCTTCTGGTTGCATCATATACAACTCTTTTTAAAGATATCCATTAAGGAAAGCAGTTTTGACATACATTTGCCAAATTTCATAATCATGAAATGCGACAATTGCTAACATGATTCAGACAGACTTAAGCATCGCTACAGGTGAGAAGGTCTCATCGTAGTCAACTCCTTGAACTTGTCGAAAACCTTTCGCAACAAGTCGAGCTTTGTAGACAGTAATATTACTGTCAGCGTTAGTCTTCTTTTTGAAGATCCATTTATTCTCTATGGCTTGCCGATCATCGGGCAAGTCAACCAAAGTCCACACTTTGTTCTCATACATGGATCCCATCTCAGATTTCATGGCCTCAAGCCATTTCTCGGAATCTGGGCTCATCATCGCTTCCTCATAGTTCGTAGGTTCGTCATGGTCAAGTAACATGACCTCTAGAACAGGATTACCGTACCACTCTGGTGCGGATCTTACTCTGGTTGACCTACGAGGTTCAGTAGTAACTTGATCAGAAGTTTCATGATCATCATCATTAGCTTCCTCACTAATTGGTGTAGGAATCACTGGAACTGATTTATGTGATGAATTACTTTCCAATTCGGGAGAAGGTACAATTACCTCATCAAGTTCTACTTTCCTCCCACTCACTTCTTTCGAGAGAAAATCCTTCTCTAGAAAGGATCCATTCTTAGCAACGAATTTGCCTTCGGATCTGTGATAGAAGGTGTACCCAACAGTCTCCTTTGGGTATCCTATGAAGACACATTTCTCCGATTTGGGTTCGAGCTTATCAGGTTGAAGCTTTTTCACATAAGCATCGCAGCCCCAAACTTTAAGAAATGACAACTTGGGTTTCTTGCCAAACCACAGTTCATATGGTGTCGTCTCAACGGATTTAGATGGCGCCCTATTTAACATCAATGCAGCCGTCTCTAAAGCATAAACCCAAAACGATAGCGGTAAATCAGTAAGTGACATCATAGATCATACCATATCTAATAAAGTACGATTACGACGTTCGAACACACCATTACGCTGTGGTGTTCCAGGTGGCGTGAGTTTTGAAACTATTCCACATTGTTTCAAATGAAGGCCAAACTTGTAACTCAAATATTCACCTCCATGATCAGATCGTAGAAACATTATTTTCTTGTTACGATGATTTTCCACTTCACTCTAAAATTCTTTGAACTTTTCAAATGTTTCATCAAGTAGATATACCCATATCTGCTTAAATCATCTATGAAGGTCAGAAAATAACGATACCCGCCGCGAGCCTCAACACTCATCGGACCGCATACATCAGTATGTATTATTTCCAACAGGTCTGTTGCTCGCTCTATTGTTCCGGAGAATGGAGTCTTAGTCATCTTGCCCATGAGGCATCGTTCGCAAGCATCAAGTGTTTCATAATCAAGTGATTCCAAAAGTCCATCAGCATGGAGTTTCTTCATGCGCTTTACACCAATATGACCTAAACGGCAGTGACACAAATAAGTTGCACTATCATTATTAAATTTGTATCTTCTGGCTTCAATACTATGAATATGTGTATCACTACTATCGAGATTCAACAAAAATAGACCACTCATCACGGGTGCATGACCATAAAAGATATTACTCATATAAATAGAACAACCATTATTCTCTTATTTAAATGAATAAACGTCTCGCATCAAACAAGATCCAGATATAATGTTCATGCTTAACACTGGCACCAAATAACAATTATTCAGGTCTAAAACTAATCCCGAAGGTAGATGTAGAGGTAGCGTGCCGACGGCGATCACATTGACTTTGGAACCATTTCCCACGCGCATCGTCACCTCGTCCTTAGCCAATCTTTGTTTAATCCATAGCCCCTGTTTCGAGTTGCAAATATGAGCAACAGAACCAGTATCAAATACCCAGGCGCTACTACGAGCATTAGTAAGGTACACCTCAATAACATGTATATCAAATATACCTTTCACTTTGCCATCCTTCTTATCCGCCAAATACTTGGGGTAATTCCGCTTCCAGTGACCAGTCCCTTTGCAGTAGAAGCACTCAGTCGCAGGCTTAGGTCCAGACTTGGGCTTCTTCACTTGAGCAGCAACTTGCTTGTCGTTCTTCTTGAAGTTCCCCTTCTTCCCTTTGCCCTTTTTCTTGAAACTAGTGGTCTTGTTAACCATCAACACTTGATGCTCCTTCTTGATTTCTACCTCCGCAGCTTTTAGCATTGCGAAGAGCTCGGGGATTGTCTTATCCATCCCTTACATATTACAGTTCATCATGAAGCTTTTATAGCTTGGTGGCAGTGATTGAAGAACTATGTCCATGACACTATCATCAGGAAGATTAACTCCCAGTTGATTCAAGTGGTTGTGGTACCCAAACATTCTGAGTATATGTTCACTTACAGAACTATTCTCCTCCATCTTGCAGCTGTAGAACTTATTGGAGAATTCATATCTCTCAATCCGGGCATTTGCTTGAAATAATAACTTCAACTCCAGGAACATCTCATATGCTCCATGACGTTCAAAACATCGTTGAAGTCCCGGTTCTAAGCCGTAAAGCATGGCACACTGAACTATCGAGTAGTCATCAGCTTTGCTGTACCAGACGTTCATAACGTCTGGAGTTGCTCCTGTAGCGGGTCTTGCACCTAGCGGTGCTGTCAGGACGTAGTTCTTCTGTGCAGAAATGGGGATAATCCTCAAATTACAGACCCAGTCCGTGTAGTTTGCTACCATCATCTTTCAACATAGCTTTGTCTAGTAACGCATTAAAATTCAAGGGAACGGTAGCATGGGCCGTTGATCTACAACAACATAGACATGCAGAATACTATCACGTACTAAGTTCATGATAAATTAAAGTTCAATTAATCATATTACTTAAGAACTCCCACTTAGATAGACATCTCTCTAGTCATCTAAATGATCAAGTGATCCATATCAACTAAATCATGTCCGATCATCACGTGAGATGGAGTAGTTTTCAATGGTGAACATCACTATGTTGATCATATCTACTATATTATTCACATTCGACCTTTCGGTCTCAGTGTTCCGAGGCCATATCTGCATATGCTAGGCTCGCAAGTTTAACCAGAGTATTCTGCATGTGCAAAACTGGCTTGCACCCGTTGTATGTGAACGTAGAGCTTATCAGACCCGATCATCACGTGGTGTATCGGCACGACAAACTATAGCAACGGTGTATACTCAAGGAGAACACTTATACCTTGAAATTCAGTGAGAGATCATCTTATAATACTACCGCCGTACTAAGCAAAATAAGATGCATAAAAGACAAACATCACATGCAATCAAAATAAGTGATATGATATGGCCATCATCATCTTGTGCCTCTAATCTCCATCTCCAAAGCACCGTCATGATCACCATCGTCACCGGCTTGACACCTTGATCTCCAACGAAGCATCATTTTTGTCTCGCCAACTATTGCTTCTACGACTATCGCTACCGCTTAGTGATAAAGTAAAGCAATTACATGGCGATTGCATTTCATACAATAAAGCAACAACCATATGGCTCCTGCCAGTTGCCGATAACTTTTACAAAACATGATCATCTCATACAAAAATTTATATATCATCACGTCTTGACCATATCACATCACAACATGCCCTGCAAAAACAAGTTAGACGTCCTCTACTTTGTGGTTGCAAGTTTTAT
This sequence comes from Triticum aestivum, assembly GCF_018294505.1. Classification (NCBI taxonomy): domain Eukaryota; kingdom Viridiplantae; phylum Streptophyta; class Magnoliopsida; order Poales; family Poaceae; genus Triticum; species Triticum aestivum. The sequence goes on from NC_057796.1 coordinate 57,951,097, forward strand.
GTGGCTGCTACGGGCTTCTAGCAAGAACCGTTCTAACCTACGCATCAAAACCACAATGATTTTTCATCAAGTGTGCTGTTTTAACCTTCAACAAGGACTGGGCGTAGTCAAACTCGATTCAACTAAAGTTGAAGAAACAGACACCCGCTAGCCACCTGTGTGCGAAGCACGTCGGTAGAACCAGTCTCATGAACGCGGTCATGTAATGTCGGTCCGGGCCGATTCATCCAACAATACCGCCGAATCAAAGTACGACGTTGCTGGTAAGCAGTATGACTATTATCGCCCACAACTCATTGTGTTCTACGCATAGACCTGGCTCAGATAACACTGTTGGGGAACGTAGTATTTCAAAATTTTCCTATGATCACACAAGATCTATGTAGGAGATGCATAGCAACGAGAGGGAGAGAGCATCTTCATACCCTTCAAGATCGCAAAGCTAGTCGTACACTTTCACGATCCGTCCCGATCAAGTACCGAACGTACGGCACCTCCCCGTTCCGCACACGTTCAGCACGACGGCGTGGTCACGGTGTTGATGAAGAACAATCTTCACACGGCTTCGCCAAGCACTTCGAAAACTATAACGGAGGATAAACTAGAGGGGACGGGGTTGCCGACACACGGCTTGGTGATTCTTGATGTGTCTTTGGTGCTAGCCCTACCCCTCTATTTATATGTTGAGCCCTGGGGTCGAAACTCTGGAGTAAAAGCCTCCTCAAAGTCGGTTTTGCCCGAAAGGCAAGAGTCCTATTCGGACTCCAGGGCTAGACGCCAGGGTTCCCGGCGTCTACCCCCTAGATGCCAGGGTTCCTGGCATGTAGCCTCTGGTCTCCGCAAAACTTCCTTTTGCACTTTCCAAAAACCACGTGGGCTTTCCCCTTTGGCCCAAATAAAGTGTTCTCGTACCCAAACATTTCGGGAGACATCCGAAACCCCTTCCGGTGAATTCTAGAACCCTTCCGGAGATCAAACATTACTGTCCCATATATCAATATTTACCTCCGAACCATTCTGGAGCTCCTCGTCATGTCCATGATCTCATCAGGGACTCCGAACAACATTCTGTTACCAACATACATAACTCATGTAATACTATACCATCAACGAACGTTAAGCGTGCGGACCATACGGGTTCGAGAACTATGTAGACATGACCGAGACACCTCTCTGGTTAATAACCAATAGCGGAACCTAGATGCCCATATTGGTTCCTACATATTCTACGAAGATCTTTATCGGTCGAACCTTATGATAACATATGTAATTCCCTTTGTCATCGGTATGTTACTTGCCCGAGATTCGATCGTTGGTATCATCATGCCTAGTTCAATCTCGTTGCCGGCAAGTCTCTTTACTCGTTCCGTAATGCATCATCCCGCAACTAACTCATTAGTCACATTGCTTGCAAGGCTTATAGTGATGTGCATTACCGAGAGGGCCCAGAGATACCTCTCCGATACACTGAGTGACAAATCGTAATCTTGATCTATGCCAAATCAACAAACACCATCGGAGACACCTGTAGAGCAATATAATCACCCAGTTACGTTGTGACGTTTGATAGCACACAAAGTATTCCTCTGGTATTCGGGAGTTGCATAATCTCATAGTCAAAGGAATATGTATAAGTCATGAAGAAAGCAATAGCAATAAAACTATACGATCATTATGCTAAGCTAACGGATGGGTCATGTCCATCACATCATTCTCTAGTGATGTGATCCCGTTTCATCAAATGACAACACATGTCTATGGTTAGGAAACTTAACCATCTTTGATTAACGAGCTAGTCAAGTAGAGGCATACTAGGGACACTCTGTTTGTCTATGTATTCACACATGTACTAAGTTTTCGGTTAATACAATTCTAGCATGAATAATAAACATTTATCATGACATAAGGAAATATAAATAACAACTTTATTATTGCCTCTAGGGCATATTTCCTTCAGCCTGTTAGTAGGCTGGTAAAGGCTTCGTGCAGCCCACTTTTGGCGGACTGAACCTTCTCAACCACCGTGCCCATCAGGGTACGGTATTCTTCCAAAACGGACGCACTATGTAGTGCGTCCGATAGAGTGTTCGGCGCCTCCGGATTAGAGGACGTCGCCACCGGAATAGGCGCTCCCCCCTCCTCCGAAGGGGGTCGCTCATTCGATCCTAGAGCCATTTGGGTCTCCGGAATGGCATATGGCTGGGTGCTGGATTGGCTAGGGCCCCCGTCGTCAGTCTCCATGGGGGTTGTACCCCCCATGTTCCTGGCAGCTGAGGCATTACCGTATGGCGCCGTCTCGGCGGTCTCCCGCACCTCTCCGAGGCCCGGAGAGCCCCTTTGGGATAACACCTCTGCGTCATCCGCAATAGGTGGCGGGGAGGTTCGCGGAGGCGTCTCGCTCTCCATCATCTCCGATGCTAGAGAGTTCCATGAAGATGAAGATAGTTGGGGGAGATCGCGGGCAGGACTGTAGTGCATGATTTAATATGATTCCCATAATTCAAGATTGGATGTTTGTAGAGCATCCTTAGACACTTACGATTCAGCCAGGGGCTTGGCCCTGGAGCGATGCTTGGGGATGGCTTCGGCGTCTGAATCCGAGCCATCCGAGAGGGATATCTTCCCCCTCTTGGACGCCTCTACCTCTGGATCTATGGAGGCCACCCTCTTCTTCCCCTTGTGAGGAGGGTCGTCTTCTTCCTCCTCCTCTTCGTCTGCATCTCCCTCATGGAAGGAGGGAGCCTCGGTCCCTCCGGATGTCACGTCCAAAGTACCTTTATGATAGAGGCTGCTTTCGGTCTCCTTGCTCTTCTTCTTCTTGTCCTTTTTCACCGGCGCCTGGTATGGCGCCGGGACCAGCATCCTCATTAGTAGAGGATCAGTTGGGTTTTCGAGCAATGGAGTTGGACATCTGATCCACTCCGCCTTCTTTGTTCGGCCCTAATGGAATTCTCAATACACTCCTTTGATTGATAAACTAAGCTATGTTCGGAAATTGAACACTTACCAGGGTGGCCAGATGATTGCAGTCAAGGCCGATGTCCTCAGGCGTCTTCGGCCACGACTTCTGAGCCTTGAAGAGGAGCTTCCAGATCTCTTTGTGCGTCGCGCCAAAGAATCGCTGCAGGGTCCGTGGCCCTTCCAGGTTGAACTCCCACATACGGAGAGGTCGTTGCTGGCAGGGAAGAGTTCGGCGGACGAGCATCACCTGGATCACGTCAGTGAGGCTGGTGTCTTGTTCTATGATATTTTTGATGCACGTTTGCAGCATCAACACCTTGTCGGATAATCCCTAGTCCAGACCCTTGTTGGTCCATGATGCAATCCGCAGCGGGGGTCCGGATTTGAATGCAAGAGCAGCCGCCCACTTGGTGCCGTAGGGTTCGGTGATGTAAAACCACTCCTACTGCCATATCTTGATGGTCTCCACAAAGGCCCCTTTGGGCCAGGTAACGTTGGGGAGCTTGCTCACCATAGCACCGCCACAATCCGCGTGCTGCCCGTCGAGCACATTCGGCTTCACATTGAAGGCCTTGAGCCACAGGCCGAAGTGTGGGGGGATGCGGAGGAATGCCTCACATATGACGATAAATGCCAAAATGTGGAGGAAGGAGTTCGGAGCTAGATCGTGAAAATCTAGCTCGTAATAGACCGCGAACAAAGGGGTCGAGGGGAAACCCTAGTCCGCGGAGGAAGTGGGGGATGAATACCACTCTTTCGCCGGGCTCCGGAGTGGGGATGACCTGCTTCTGGGCAGGGAGCCCGTGCGTGATCTCCGCAGTCAAGTACCCCGCTTCCCGGAGCTAATTGATGTCCTTCTCCGTAACGGAGGAGGCCATCCACTTGCCTTAAGAGCCGGATCCGGCCATGGTCGGATAGATCGGTGGCGGTGGGGAAGATCGGAACTTGGGCGCTGGAGCTCGAGGATGGAAAGGCTGAGGAAGGAAGAAGGCGTGGGGAAAAAAGAAAGGATCTTTATCCGTTTATATAGGTCGTGAATATCAAACGCCCCCCCCTTAGCCTTAAAACTTGCCAATTCCCAAGAGGTCGTGCGAATGGCATGGTTGGATTACCCTAGCCCGCATTGATGAGAATCCCGTAATAAGGGGACGCGATCTCTGCTTTGACAAGACGTGTCACCAGAGGCTGCGTCTCGAAACGCGAAGCGGGAGGCCAAAGAACGGTCCGAAATAATAATAAGGCCAGACGTAACACCTCGCCGAAAATGCTGTCAGTGGACGTGGCTTATTTTGTTTAAGTATTTTTCCCTCATGGTTGGGGGTTGTAACTATTATACAGAGCCGGATTTAGTTCTCTTGTTCGGAAGACTGGTTAGCTGTATTCAGAGAAGGAACCTGCCTTGTAATGCCGAAGACAGTCTGCGCACCGGACACATCGTCATTGAAGCCTGGTTCAGGGTCTACTGAGGGAGTCCTGGATTATGGGGTCCCCGGGCGTCCGGGCTATGTGACATGGGCCGGACTGATGGGCCGCGAAGATACAAGATAGAAGGCCTTTCCCCGTGTCCGGATGGGACTCCCCTTTGCGTGGATGGCAAGCTTGGCGTCCGGATTTGTAGTTTCCTTTCTCTGTAAACCGACTCTGTACAACCCTAGGCCCCTCCGATGTCTATATAAACCAGAGGGTTTAGTCCGTAGAGGCTATCGCAAATCATACATGCTAGACATCTAGGGTTTAGCCATTACGATCTCGAGGCAGATTGACTCTTGTAACCCCTATACACATCAAAGTCAATCAAGCAGGTAGTAGGGTATTACCTCCATTAAGAGGGCCCGAACCTGGGTAAACATCGTGTCCCCTGTCTCCTGTTACCTTCGATCCTCAGACGCATAGTTCGGGAGCCCCTACCCGAGATCGGCCGGTTTTGACGCCGACACCGTGGCATTCAAAACATTTTTAAAGTTCCGGTTCTAAGCCGTAAAGCATGGCGCACTAAACTATCAAGTAGTCATACTGAGCTTTGCCAAACGTTCATAACGTCTGCATCTGCTCCTGCAATTGGTCTGTCACCTAGCGGTGCATCAAGGACATAATACTTCTGTGCAGCAATGAGGATAATCCTCAGATCACGGACCCAGTCCGTATCATTGCTACTATCATCTTTCAACTTAGTTTTATCTAAGAACATATCAAAACAAAATAGGGGAGCTATACGCGAGCTATTGATCTACAACATAGATATGCAAATACTATCAGGACTAAGTTCATGATAAATTAAGTTCAATTAATCAAATTACTTAAGAACTCCTACTTAGATTGACATCCCTCGAGTCATCTAAATGATTACGTGATCCAAATCAACTAAACCATGTCCGATCATGACATAAGATGGAGTAGTCTTCAATGGTGAACATCTCTATGTTGATCATATCTACTATATGATTCACGTTCGACCTTTTGGTCTCCAGTGTTCCGAGGCCATGTCTGTACATGCAAGGCTCGTCAAGTTTAACCCGAGTATTCCGCATGTGCAAGACTGTCTTGCACCCGTTGTATGCGAATGTAGAGTTTATCACACCCGATCATCACGTGGTGTCTCAGCATGATGAACTGTCGCAACGGTGCATACTCAGGGAGAAACACTTATACCTTGAAATTTTAGTGAGGGATCATCTTATAATGCTACTGTCGTACTAACGCATAGTGATAAAGTAAAGCAATTACATGGCGTTTGCATTTCATACAATAAAGCGACAACCATAAGGCTCCTGCCAGTTGCCGATAACTTTTACAAAACATGATCATCTCATACAGTAATGTATATCACATCATGTCTTGACCATATCACATCACAAGATGCCCTGCAAAAACAAGTTAGACGTCCTCTACTTTGTTGTTGCAAGTTTTACGTGGCTGCTACGGGCTTCTAGCAAGAACCGTTCTTACCTACGCATCAAAACCACAATGGTGATTTATCAAGTTTGTTGTTTTAACCTTCAACAAGGATCAGTCGTAGTCAAATTCGATTCAACTAAAGTTGGAGAAACAGACACCCGCCAGCCACCTTTATTCAAAACTAGTTGCATGTCTGTCGGTGGAACCCATCTCATGAACGTGGTCATGTAAGGTTGGTCTGGGCCGCTTCATCCAACAATACCGCCGAATCAAAATAAGACGTTGGTGGTGACCAGTATGACTATTACCGCCCACAACTATTTGTGTTCTACTCGTGCATATCATGTACGCATAGACCTGGCTCTGATGCCACTGTTGGGGAATGTAGCATGCAATTTCAAAAGATTTCCTATGCTCACGCAAGATCTATCTAGGAGATGCATAGCAACGAGAGGGGGAGAGTGTGTCCATGTACCCTCGTAGACTGAAAGCGGAAGCGTTCGACAACGCGGTTGATGTAGTCGAACTTCTTCTCGTTCCGACCGATCAAGCACCGAACGTATGGCACCTCCGAGTTCTGCACACGTTCAGCTCGATGACGTCCCTCGAACTCTTGATCGAGCAAAGTGTCGAGGGAGAGCTTCGTCAGCACGACGGCGTGGTGACGGTGATGGTGAAGTGATCCGCGTAGGGCTTCGCCTAAACACTATGTGAATATGACCGGAGGCGTAAACTGTGGAGGGGGGCGCTGCACACGGCTAACAATCACTGGTACAGTGACGTGCTAAACAAATGGTTTTTAACCCCTTTCTGCGACGGCATTTGGAACCGTCGCCAAGTGAGTGTGGGCGATAGGGGGTCCCTCCCACACGACCCAGAAATCGTCGGGGATAGGCCCTCCTGGGACCCAGGCTGGGGCCGTGTGCGTCGGGCGAGGCATCGAAACCCAATCATTTCCGTAGGTATCTAGATCCCACACGGCGAATCCCAGAAAAACATTTCCATAGGTATGTACACCCCACATGGTGTATCCTAGAAAAAGATTTCCGTAGGTATGTATATCACACACAGTTCTTTGTGTGGAAACGTTTGTGCAAGGTGGCCTAACGCAAACAGTTCGCTGCCGGAAGCCGTGTGTGATTGTTAGTTGATCGAACACGCCTACTTTCTAGAAACCGTGCGGGTTGTTTGAGTTCGTCGCCCACGGCGCTGTCTCAGTAACCGTTTGCAATAGAAAACCCCAATAAGCAGGGTAATTAGTCTATTATTGATAATCCATGTACTAATCAAACTGATATTTCTTATAAAACACGCCAGATATTTCATATCCGTATAAAAGCAACCAGGATTTCATAATCGAATTACATCACATAGCTTCGGCACTCAGTTACGCCATTACACAACAGCGCCAATTTTCACATGCAACATCAAAAACCTTTGGAAAGTAGCATCATACATGGTAAATAGACAGATGAATCTCATCTGGGAAACTGCAGAAGTGGAAGGAAAATATTGAGCCTTCAGTGATGTTGAATGTCCTTGCAACTTTAGGCCAGTGGCTATGGATAATTGCCCGCCCAACCTTCGTCCTCTTTAGCAAGACTTCAATATTGTACCGTGGGTGTTGAATGAATACCTTCCTCGCCTCTTGACCATGCAGGTGGTTTGAGAGGTAATCATCAGTGAACTACTTTGAAAAGTACTGAAAACAAAGCTATGCATAATCGCTGTTGTAAATTTTGAAATGGCGCAAGGGGTAAAAACAAGGTAAAAGAGTTGGTACCATCCTATAGTTGACTGATGTCTTCTTCATTGTGCAAACAAAGATCTTGCTGTTATTCGTCGCAAGTTTCTTCGTCCTAACAATATTTCCGAGTTTCTTGAGTTGACTGATATTCATGGACATCTCATTTCCCCATATGCAAAATGGGTCGAATAGTGGGTCTAAGTCTCTGACAGCAGGACCTACATGTGCAAGACCAAATTGTAAGAAACCTAAATATTAGAATGATTCCTGCAACTGCACAATAATGTGTTGTTAGCCAAAGGACCCTGCTTGAAGAAACCTCGATGGTAAACCGCTGTGTCTCCCATTGTTTCCCTGCAACACACATAAGGAAGATCTTGATCAGGTTAACTGAGAGTTGCCATACTATCAGTAGAATATGTATTGAGTACAGCCAAATTCGATTGGTGTCACATGCATAACACTACAAAATTGTACCAACAGCAAATGAAAATCAAATTGCAGAACTGAACCAAACAGTTAAATGGACAGCAGACCAAATGAGCCAAAATAGTTAACTGAGCACGACATTGCAGAATAGAAACATGTACTAGAAGATAAGACAGTTAACAAAACAAAGAATGCTTGAGAACAATACTGCGAAATGTAGCAATTGTTGGACCAAAGTGTTAGAACATTACATTTAAGAGGACTAAACTGTTAACTGAACATCAGATTGCATATTAACATTATAGAGGACAAATCACTAGAAGGCACTGGCGGTGGCCTCGAGAAAACATCACGAACTGTATTTTAAAGTAGACAACCGCGTGGCGGTGTCGACGGTGTCCTCGAAGACGAGGTGCTCCTCCAAGATCTGGCGGTCGACGCGCATGGTAGCCATAGCGACCTTGTTCGCGCGTGCGGCCGCATGCTACTGAGCTCCATGTTATACTGCATGCAAAATGGCTGTGGGTGGTGCTTAATCGGAGGAGGGGGCAGTGATTTCGGTGGAAGGTGTCGCTCCGTCGGTCGGGGCATGTGGGACGGGAAAGGAGGAGGATGGTGTGGGTGTGGTGTGGATTACCTGACCATATCGACGAGGCCGCGCAGCAAGAAGAAGGGTCGGCGGCGAGGAGGCCGCGCAGCGAGAAGAAGGGTCACCGGCAAGGAGTGGGCGCTGCAAGAAGAAGGGTCACCGATGAGGAGGCAGTGCTGCAAGAAGAAGGGTAGCCGGCGAGGAGGCGGCGCTGCAAGAAGAAGGGTTGGCGGCGAGGAGGCTGAGCTGCCAGTAAGCAATAGTGAAGGTTTGAACTTGGAAAGCAAGGAGGAACAGTGGAAATGTGGCTTTTGGTAGGCGGGAGGGGCGGGGAGATAGATATTTCCGCGGTGGCAAAACATTTTCGCTCAGTGCCATGAGAAACTGGCGCGCAAGTGTGGTTCAAGCGGGGGCGGTGGACTGTAGACGACGAAGCTTCCTGCGTAAGCCACACAAGACGGCGCGCCAAGATATTTTATATCGCATCCCACACGATTCTTTCTAGTAAACTGTTTGTGGTATACCTGATTTTTTTCATTAGGTTTTGAAAGACAAAATGGTGTTACGGAGGGAAAGGATGGTGTTTGAATTGCTAGAACATTTACCTACAGTGAACATGCAACTAGTACATGAGTGTCGTGGTTAAATTTGGAATTATTCCGGGTTCGTTTGGCATTTTTATGCATTAATTGAGTTTCTGGGAATTTAATGTGCATAATTCAAATTTGAACTACAAGCAATGCTCCAATGCACCAAAGTTTGTTGAAAAATCACATGTGTGTCTTTGGGTGAATTTATAGGTCCCATGCAAGAAATGGGAATGAAATTCAAACATCTGGGCATCGTGGCTCGGCCGAAAAGATTGAGAAACTTGGTTTTTTAATTCTTGTAAATCCAAAACATGCCTGAAAATCATGAAACTTGGCATGGTGTCATGACATGGCACCAACATGCTGCGGTAAATTTTTTGGCCGAATTGGGACAAGCTTTGGTGTAAGCTTCTTGCAAACCGGAGCTTCCCTCAAGAAGGCTCGTGGTTCTGAGAGGGAACGTGTCACCTCCGTGTGCGAAACGAGATACGTATACTGCCTTCCCCTGCCTTAATTTTTTACACAGGCAGATTAGACCAAATAGAAGTATCGTGCTAAATTTTGGAATTATTCCGGGTTCGTTTGGCATTTTTATGCATTAATTGAGTTTCTGGGCATTTAATGTGCATAATTCAAATTTGAACTACAAGCACATGCTCCAGTGCACATAAGTTGTTTGAAAAATCACATGTGTGTCCTTGGGTGAATTTCTAGGTCCCATGCAAGAGACGGGAATGAAATTCAAACATCTGGGCGTCGTGGCTCGGCCGGAAAGGTTGAGAAACTTGGTTTTTTAATTCCTGTAATTCCAAAACATGCCTGAAAATCATGAAACTTGGCATGGTGTCATGACATGGCACCAACATGTTGCGGTAAATTCTTTGGCCGAATTGGGACAAGCTTTGGTGTAAGCTTCTTGCAAACCCCGGAGCTTCCCTCAAGAAGGCCCGTGGTTCCGAGAGGGAACGTGTCACCTCCGTGTGCGAAACGAGATACGTATACTGCCTTCTCCCACCTTAATTTTTTTTACACAGGCAGATTAGACCAAATAGAAGTATCGTGCTAAATTTTGGAATTATTCTGGGTTCGTTTGGCCATTTTTATACATTAATTGCGTTTCTAGGCATTTAATGTGCATAATTCAAATTTGAACTACAAGCATAGGCTCCAGTGCACCAAAGTTGTTTGAAAAATCACATGTGTGTCCTTGGGTGAATTTCTAGGTCCCATGCAAGAGATGGGAGTGAAATTCAAACATCTGGGCGTCGTGGCTCGGCCGGAAAGATTGAGAAACTTGGTTTTTTAATTCCTGTAAATCCAAAACACGCCTGAAAATCATGAAACTTGGCATGGTGTCATGACATGGCATCAACATGTTGCGGTAAATTTTTTGACCAAATTGGGACAAGATTTGGTGTAAGCTTCTTGCAAACCGGAGCTTCCCTTAAGAAGGCTCGTGGTTCCGAGAGGGGACGTGCCACCTCCGTGTGCGAAATGACATACGTACACTGCCTTCTCCCGCCTTAATTTTTTTACACACACAGATTAGACAAATAGAAGTATCGTGCTAAATTTTGGAATTATTCTGGGTTCGTTTGGCTTTTTTATACATTAATTGAGTTTCTGCGCATTTAATGTGCATAATTCAAATTTGAACTACAAGCACAGGCTCCAGTGCACCAAAGTTGTTTGAAAAACCACATATGTGTCCTTGGGTGAATTTCTAGGACCTATGCAAGAGATGGGAATGAAATTCAAACATCTGGGCGTCGTGGCTCAGCCAGAAAGATTAAGAAACTTGGTTTTTTAATTCCTGTAAATCCAAAATACGCCTGAAAATCATGAAACTTGGCATGGTGTCATGACATGGCACCAACATGCTGCGGTAAATTTTTTGGCCGAATTGGGACAAGCTTTGGTGTAAGCTTCTTGCAAACCGGAGCTTCCCTCAAGAAGGCTCGTGGTTCCGAGAGGGAACGTGTCACCTCCGTGTGCGAAACGAGATACGTATACTGCCTTCCCCTGCCTTAATTTTTTACAGAGGCAGATTAGACCAAATAGAAGTATCGTGCTAAATTTTGGAATTATTCTGGGTTCGTTTGGCATTTTTATGCATTAATTGAGTTTCTGGGCATTTTATGTGTATAATTCAAATTTGAACTACAAGCACAGGCTCCAGTGCACATAAGTTCTTTGAAAAACCACATGTGTGTCCTTGGGTGAATTTCTAGGTCCTATGCAAGAGATGGGAATGAAATTCAAACATCTGGGCGTCGTGGCTCGGCCAGAAAGATTAAGAAACTTGGTTTTTTAATTCTTGTAAATCCAAAATACGCCTGAAAATCATGAAACTTGGCATGGTGTCATGACATGGCACCAACATGCTGTGGTAACTTTTCTATCCGATTTGCCAAGGCGCACACATTAACAATCAACAAAGTCATTTTGGAACAAGTGTTGTCACGTTACAAATCGGAAACACAAGTATTATTGAAACCGTGGGCGTTCTAGTTACCAATTATGTGCCACCACGCGTCCCCTTTTTTATTGGCTAAGAGGTGTCGTGCGGGGTAGCTATTTGAGTACGGTAGGCGTGCGATCAGACCCCTGCGCGTGCTCATCGGGAGGAGAGCCCTTTGACCGCTACCCACCGCGCACCTCCCTCCCAACGTCCCCATTAATGGCGCCCGAGCACCTGTTCTACGGCGTGGCTATATGTCTCACTGGACTGAGATTTAAGAGAGAAAAATGAAAATCTGAAAAGAAAGGTTTGCACGGATTTTGATGTAAGATCCGACGGACCTATATAGCATCGACTGCGACTTATAGCAAGCATGATGAATATAAGGACGATGATAGTGGATAATAATTGTCTTACATATTTAGGAACATAATTAAAAAAAGCCACATGCGGCAACGCCCGAAATACACAAGGGCAAAAGAAGAAGGAAGACAACGATCTGGCTTGCTGATCTCTACTTTGTTGATGCGTTGCTGCAGTCCGCGGGAACTAGTCTCCACGGCGAGCGGCGATGAGCTCTTTCTTGTCCTCAAGATGCTGCTTGAGAGCATCCACAGATTCCTCCACCAGCCTTCTGCGCTCGATGCGCAGCATGGCATTCTCGTCCATAAGTTTCTCGACGATGACGCCGGTCCTCTTCAACAAGGCAGTGGTCTGCTCCGCACTTCCGACGATCTTCGCCCTCAGCAGGTCGCGCTCGGCCTGGAGCTTTGCATTGCTCTCATTTAGTTGCCGGATGACGCCGGTAGACTGTTCAAACAAGGCTTTCAGGTCATCCTGCAACCTCGCCCACCTGGAGATCTGATCCATCTGCCTAAGGACGAGGGCACGCATGCGCCTGTAAGAGTCCTCACCTGCCCGCGAGACATTTTCCCAGGCCGCCACGGTGCGGGAGGACATCTCTGCTGCATTCGCGGCGCGGCGGGCGCGGGACATCTCTTCTACTTCTGTGGCACGGCCGAACGAGTCTGCTGCATGGACGGTGCGGCGGGACCTCCGTGATGCTTCGGCGGTGCGGCAGGACATGTTGGCTGCTTTCGCGGCAAGGTGGGACATCTCTTGTGCTTCCGCTTCCAGGCTCGCCTCTCCCTGGTGGCAATCTCTCGACCCAGAACTCACGCTGGCCATGGCAGACGCAAGGGAACAATGATGAATGACTTGTTTGTTTTTGTGGATGAGGAGTTGAGGAGGAATGTGCAGTCATCTTGGAGTAGTAGTATTTATAACCGAGTAGTAATACGCTCCTAAGTGGGAAACCATTTAGGTTTTGATCGGTGTGAACAGGTTTGCAATTTGGAATGTGACGGGACGCGGCCTCCCTATTCTTCTAAAAAATTGTGACGGGACGCATGCTCAAAATTTACTGACAGTTATAAGCGCGACACTATTCCCGGAAGGGTAACGTGGGCACGTACGCCTTCTCGGCCGGGTACGTGGCGTTTGCACCATAGGGTGCACCGCAATAGGCAATGTCAGCACACGTCTTGTTCCAACAACCGTGCGCGCTCGTTATTACCATCGTGCACGCTTCTTTTAATTAGAATGTGTGTGCCCGTCTAGCGCACACACGTTGATCTATCTAACTGTTTCAGTTTGTTGTGGCTAATCGCAAACAGTCCATCCATGTGAAGTGTATGCCATCAATCGCAGACACTTTGATCTGGCTGACCCGTTTCTGTTCTATTGCCTAATCGCAAACAGTTAATCCTTCTGAAGCGTATGCCCTCAATCACACACACCTTGATCTGGCTGGCCGTTTCTTTTGTGTTGCCTAATCACAAATAGTTCATCCGAGTGAACCGTATGCTCTAGATCGCACATGCCTTCATCAGGCTACCCGTTTCTTTTGTTCTGCCTCATCGCAAACAGTTCATTGGACTGAACCGTATGCCCTGGATCGCACACGCAACTAAAATCTGAACCGTGTTTGATGGCTCCGCCACCGCAAACGTTTTGCACCTTTTCTGACGGTTCTTTTGCACCACCGTTTGCGATTCTTGCATCGCACACAGTTTCGTCGAAGGGTCTCTGATCATAGTGTCGCGTTAGCACCATCCTGCAGTAGTGACACTACAAAAAATACACTTCCGTGAAGATACGTGTTTGTCACAGTAGGTCATGTTTTCTGTCATGCAAGTACATCCATGACAAATTTATGACAGAATCAAGATAGTCATACATGTGCTGTCGTAGAAGTGTTCCATGACATTACCAAAATTATCATCACGGAAGTGTCCACTTCCATGACGATAAATCGCGCGTCACAGAAGTGCTTTCGTCAAGGGTGAACGACACGTGGCATCCACCGTAATGGAACGTCGTTAAGCTATCGGGTCCGGTTTTGGATCCGATAACCAGTTAACAGCCCCGACCAATTGGGATTTTCCATGTGTAAAATCATCATTGGTTGGAGGAAACACGTGTCGGCTCACCGTTGGGACCGATGTCATCCCCTCATTGGACCCGAAGCGCCTATGATACGTCGACATGTGGCACGACCCAACAGAGGCCCATTCCTGTGAAAAGGTCGGCCTGTTTGACTTTGTCAAAAGGTGGTGGGCCATCCCACGGCAAGCCTATTAACGGCTTGTTCGCATATAACCCATTTACAACCCGCTAACCCAGGGCCCGTTTACGGCCTATCCGAATTAGGCCCAGTAGCGACATCTGGGCCATCCAATATAATTCCAGCCCGTTTTAACTTCCGGCCCATGTATGGCCCATGACGTCTTTCGGCCCATATGAGGCCCTTTGTAACTCTCGGCCCATTAACGGCCCGTGGTAAAACTGGCCCGTAATGAATAGTGTATCACTTTATACCCATTAACGACACGTGGTGAAACTGGCCCGTAATGAAGAGTGTATCACTTTATACCCATGAACGGCCCATTATTCCGTTGGGCCGTTTCCAGCCCAGGTTATCTTTCGGCCTTCTCAGGGCCCATTTTTTCTTGGGCTCATTTCCAGCATTCGTTTACTTACGGCCCGTTACTGTCATTTTCTACTTGTGGGCCAAACTCAGCCCGTGGTTACAGTCGGCCTGTTTGTGGCCCGTTAATACGTTGGGTCGTTTTCATAGCGTCATCAAATACGGCTGATTAACGACGGCCCGTTATGGTCGGCCCATGAACGGACGATTTCAACTCTAGCCCATTTAGGGCCATAATGGGGTCTGTTATTGGCCCATGTTTGGCCAACCGATCATACGGCCCGTAGCAGGCCCATTGATGATACGACCCATAGAAGGCCCATCGTGTCTACGGCCCGTATAAGGCCCATTGTTTCTATGCCCCGTAGAAGGCCCATTGTTTCTACGGCCCGTAGGAGGCCCATGTTAACTACAGTAAATATGTAGCCCATGGTTATTGTGGCCTAGTTTTAAAAAATAGGTTATTGCGGCCACTAGCAAACCGCGGAAAAAGAACTGCACTGACTACAAGAAAACAAATAAACAAGACAATAAGGAAATAAATTAGCAAGCAACTTACGCTAGGCTATCACGGCTATTACACATATTACATCCACTGGGCATCACAGTTCGCCACCAGTGCAAATATAGGGAACAAAGCAGCATATAAACGCTGCAGCAAAACAAGTCCAAAACTGAAACCACTTCAGAAGAGCTCAAGAAACAATATCCGGGTACCCATAATGGTGGCAAGATGCTTAGCAAGCTTATTAACTTTCTCTTGTTTGGCGCTTAAATCCTCCATTACTTGTTGTTGCACCAGAAAGTATGCATCTGAATTCTGCAGGGACTTCCTCGGTCCTTCGGCTTCCTGTCGCATAACATCTGATCGATGTCTTTCAACTTGAAGTTGAGACTCAAGAAGCCGAACTGATTCAGGCAGCGAGTTCGAAGAGTTGGTGCCAGCAGTAGTAGCCAGTAACTCGAACACTACATCAAGACAGGACTTTGGGGTTGTCTCAGTGCCTTCAATATAGTTTTTATCAGCTTTCTTGGAGACCAACAGGGATGTCTCACTACCTTGAACCTTATCCGCATTACTTCCTTTACCATTGCATAACGGGGTACTCTTCTCCAATATTTTATCCGCGTTCTAAAAGAGAAACAAACAAACACATCACAGGTTTACAATGTAGTGTATGAAACTCATTTTGGTAAACCAGTTCAGTAGTAAGGTGGATAGGATAACAGCATGAAACAAACATATATCTATGTAGTATGGTCACTGTATGGTCTATATCATTCTAGTTTATGTTGCCAAATCAATATAGATACAGTTCGAATCATATCTATTTAAGACAAAGCAGCATAGACAGAATATAAGTGTGGGAAACTACACAGCAATAACAACACTTGTAATGTGCATGGCATGAGAACATAACTGTTTATTCAATTGAAACTGAAATCAACATAGAGCAAGTTACAACAGCAAACACGTTAAAGAAACATGTTTAAAACATACCTGTTGCGCCATTGGAGTTTCAATTGCATCCTTCAAATTTGAAATTAGTTGGTATGAGTAAATACAGTGATGCAAGAGCAAAGTAGTATGAACCATAGCTACGGAACCTGACCTTAGAAATATTCTTCTTCTGCTTTAAGCATTGACTTGGGGTTCGGAGTGGTGGTCCTTGTGCTTTGGGCACTGCAGTTGCCTTACTAACTGCTCGTGTTTGGGTGCTCTGTGGTGGAGACGGTGCTGTGTCAACGAGAACTGGGTTACTATCTGCTGGGGTTGGGGTTAGAAGGGGTGTAGCTGCTTCTCTGTCCAACTGGGTAGGGGTACAATCTGCGTGAGTCTGGGTTATGTGTGGTGGGGCTAGTTCTTGGGCAAGTACAACCGTGGTTCTATCTCAATCGACAGGTAGCATGATCTTTTCTGAAGACCGTGTTTTTACTCCCACAGATACTGCCATCACCCCCTCCAATTGAAATGGCTGATAAACAAGAAAAGTAATTGAATGTACAGACATTGTAAGATAGACAGGTGCAATGGATAGTAGGGAAGAAAACAGGGCATGAAATAATTCACATTTATGTTGTCTAACCAAACAGAATAGCAGGACATAATTTCACATATATGATGGCTAATTAAACAGGATAGCATGACACAATTTCACATGTATGATGGCTAACTAAACAGGATAGAATGACATACTTCAAAATATGATGACTATGTAAACAGGATGACATGATATAACTATACGATCTGTCTATTAAAGTGGTTGGCATGCCATAAATCACAAACATGCCGTCGATGGAAACATGATGGCATAAGATAATTCACGGATAGAATGACATAATTCAAAATATGATGACTATGTAAACAGGATGAAATGATATAACTATATTATGTCTTTGGAAAATGGGTTGGCATGCCATAATTCAGATACATGCTGTCTATGTGAACATCATGGCATGATATAATTCAAATATATGATTTATATACTAAGGAAGTGAGCAGAGGGCAATCGCATATATGATGTGTCAACTAAGGAGATGGCATTCAATATCGTGTATATGATGTAAAAACTAAGCATTGCAATACAACATATGCATGATGTGAGTAATATAACCCTGCCAAGTTTGAGCATACACCTCAGGGGGATAATAGGACTGGTCATCTGCCTCTCAATCCTCCTCTAAAGAGCTATCTGTAACCAGCAAGATATCTGCTTCAGCAGGTAGCATTGTCTGCTCTGAAGACCTTGTTTTCACTCCAGATTTCACCATCACCAATTCAAATGGCTGATGCATAGGAAGAGCAGTTGAATATACAAACATTATCGACAAAAGCAATGAGAAATACAAAAAAAAGGACGGCATAATATAATTCACATATATGACACTTGGCTAAACAGCATGGCATTGCATAATTCACATATATAATGCCTTGCAACAAGATAGCATTGCATAATTCACATATATAATGTCTTGCAACAAGATGGCATTGCAGAATTCACATATATGGTAATTAGACACTAAACAGGTGGCATTCACACAAACCATGTCTAAACTAAGCAAATGACATAGCAATGCAAGATACCATACGCACGATATCAGCAACATAATCCTGCCAAGTTAGAGCATGCACCTCGGGGTGGGGGGATAGGACTGGTCATCTGTCTCTGAATCCTCCTCTGAGGAGCTATCTGTAACCAGCAAGACATGCGCTTCGTCAGATAGCATTGTCTGCTCTGAAGACCTTGTTTCCACTCCAGATTTTTCCATGACCATGCCGAATGGCTGATGCATAGGAAGAGTAATTGAATGTACTAAAATTGTTGACAAATTTAACACGTAATAAAAAAAGATGTCATGATATAATTCACATATAAGATGACTGGGTAACCAGGGTGGCATTGCAAAATTCACATTTATGATGCTTGGCTAAACAAGATGGCATTGCATGATTCACATATACGATAAAGAAACTAAACAGATGGCATTGACACAAAGCATGTCTAAACTAAGAAGACGACATCTTTGATGTATACAGTAAGCAATGCAAGGCACCATATGCATAATATTACCAACATCAGCATGCCAAGTTAGAGCGAAGACCTCATGGGGTAAATAGGAGTGGTCTTTCTGCTTCTGAATCCCCCTCAGAACAGTTATCTTCCTCTTGATTGCGATTTGAAATGGGTGGAGGGGGGTGACGGTGCCCTGGACTAGGGGTTACTCACCACGTCGTCTCCCGATCAGTTGGATTGGGCCGAGGACCCCCATGGTCGTTTGCTCATGGGCCAGTTTGGACAGCCGATGTATACACAAGGAAGATTCCACAAGACTTGGTGATCAAGACAAGGACTCCTCTCCACCGGCGTATTCGACTAGGACTCTTGTTAACCTATGCCTCCGGTATGTTATATAAGCCGAGGCTAGGCTAGTCGATAGATCATTATGACATTACTCATCATACCCTTAGGTCTTAGACCACAACATATGATCTCGAGGTAGATCAACTCTTGTAACCCTATATTCATCAAGATCAATCAAGCAGGAAGTAGGGTATTACCTCGATAGAGAGGGCCCGAACCTGGGTAAAACATCATGTCCCTTGTCTCCTGTTACCCATCGATCCATGACACACAGCTTGGGACCCCCTACCTGAGATCTGTCGGTTTTGACACCGACAATGGTGCTTTCATTGAGAGTTCCGTTGTGTGATCGACAAAACATCAATGGCTCACCTGCAGATCAACTGCGACGTCATCATCGTCGGCTCGACTGGTCACCTTGGCTTGACCGAGGACTGTGACCTGCCTCCAATCGTCATGTTCGGACGAGGGCCTTCATCAACATTAACTCTGATCTCTATCATGATCATGGAGGAATCATCCATGGAGCTTGGGGGCTCAACGTCAACATTGCCCTCGGGCGACCGTGCTATTTTTCCAAACAACGAACTTGTATCCGCTACCACCACTTCCTCGAGCATCGCTTTGACGATTCCTTTAGTGGAATTGTGCGGAATTGAGTCTACAACAACACTGTAAAATTTCATTGCGTTCCGATGGAGCAATCTCCGTCGATCTCCGATATACCGGAGCCCTGCCGAATCTGGACGGGAATCTGGACGAGTTTGGAGCGTGGTGTCCAGCGTCTAGCTCAGACATCCTTTGGAAGATCCAACCGTTGATCGGCTGCGGAATTCCTATATCTACCACCTCTCAAAATTTCAGCTTGATCCGACCATCCAAACTCCGGGAACCTTCCGATTAGTGCATCACTTTTCGGATCTGTTTTCTGCGCGAATACGAATCCGACCTGAGTTCATCTTTCTTCATGAACGGGATATTGGACAACCTTTTTGGAAGAATCTCTTTGTAGGGTATCGTGTTTTGTTTCTGAACACATGCTCACAAATTATGCTCCCTTTTGTAGGTACTCTTCACCGTCACGCTGGTGTCAAACCAGCCCGGTAACATTGCTCCACGTTAGCCGACCTGCGCTAGACAGATCGTCGCTTCATCGAGCCGAGCCTAACCATATGGGATCATCAGCTCGGCAAGCCGAACAAGAGTTCCGCATCACGAAGGCTAAACCATCACCAACACCAGCGCCCCACGGATTGCACGGGTCAGGCGCACCGACATCGCCGCTCGGTCACTTCATCAATCCGGCATTGACCGCGTCACAAGTTATGACCAGCATTGGCATGGCCGCACTGTAGCTTTTTCGAGCCGATGTCCATCACGCCGAACTGCTTCAACACCGCGGCTGACATGGCAGCTGCAACGTCTCCTTACCGACTCACTCCGTCATCTCGGCTAGACCGGGGGCTTCGCCATCTCTTCATCAACCTACCCCGGAGACTTCGGCGTCATTAGCCGACCAGCTTCGTCACGTTAGCTGGACCGGGGGCTTTGCCTCGGCGAGCCAACCTTTGTCAGCATCGCCATGCCATCGCTTCATCGCCCATCATGCAATGGGTGTGCGGATCAAGTCCCAGTTTTGGGAGTAACCTTACTTCATATTGCTACAACAGACAAACCAGGTGCTATTAATCCTAGTAATTTTCTTGCATGGGTTTATTTTTTTCCAAGGAATTATTACTCTGGTTTGTTTCATCATCTGTACACAGGTCTATCAAATGGTGGCCGTATTAACGACGGTCGCGTGGTGGTTCGGTCAATTTCCGTATACAGTTCGGCGAATGCCGCATCCGGAACTCGGACCGGCCTGTGAAGTCAAGCTTTGCCACGCCTTCACCGCGTCACGCTGACGCCCTGCATCGACATTGACTTCGGCGCCAGGCCACTTCCCTTTAAATAAATTATTTTGCAAAAAGCAATTATCCTTTTTGGAACGCAACATTTTATGTGTGTAGGTGTTGCACTTCGACTGTGTCACATGGTCTCTTCGGCAAGCCGACGCCGTCGTCCCAATAGGCGCAAATTGGCTCGCGTGATCACCTTCTTGGTAGTGTTGCCATACCGACGTGTTCGGTTGCCTCAGGGACTTCGGCGTCGCCGAGAGAGCTCTACCTCATCGAGCATTCGGCGCACAGGCCATATTTCTTTTATTACTCACTTTGCATAAATTATTTATTATGAAATAATTTTTAATTTATTATTATTACTATTATCTCCGGTTTGCACTATTTTTTGTGCACAGGTAAATGATCCGGGTCGGGCAGTGTTGTCACCTCGGCTGGACGGGGGGCTTCGTCAACACTTCATTAACCCACGCCGGGGACTTCGGCGTCACTCTGCCGGACTGCATTGGTCGTGCTTTGTCGCCACTTCGGAGTGCCGAGCTCTTCGCTCCGCCACCTCGGGACCGGCTTGGGGAATGAAACCTTGTCCCACATCAAACTCGGACCGCGTCATCAATGCCGAACACATTAACCAGCTAAGTCTCTTTCATGCTCAAAGACTTTCAGTTTTAAATTTTGTTCGGTTCGACCAAGCATTATACTTTTTTGGCAAAAAGTTGTTTGTGAAAAACTTCCTTTTCAAAACCTTGTTTGTGGCGCGCAAATTCAAATACCATGTTTACATGGGGGCTTCCTTTATGAAGCTTTTCCTTTTGCATATGATTATACTTGTATGGCTTCGTTCCCTGTTCGTGTATTATGCCAGAATATGCATCATGTTGACTTAAGTGTTCCGCAAGCTGGGTTGCCTTGCTCCTGTGTTTACCCCTACGTTCCCGATTGTTCGGCTAGGGAGTAAAGGGAGACCTCTGCGATTGTCACGATCGGGTCATCCGAGCTCGGACCTCAGACTGGGTGAAGCCGAAAGCTAGCACTCTTATTGTTTTCAATCATGGTCGGCACACAACGGAACTCATGAGTACAAAAAATCTATTGCACAAGTCTCATAGTAACAATGAGCAACCGAAGAAAGGTATTGGTGGGGGTACTATTTTCTTCGAAGATGCTTCTTACACTTCGTCAGTAATATAGCATAAGTTCCCTGAGCACGCTTTGTCTGTTACAGCCTTATGGCCTGATTGCTTGGTTATCGGAAACACCGTCGATATTCTCGACAGGTGGAGTACATAACAATTTTCCACCCTTGACCGAAGAGGGAGAAGCCGACGGTCGGTTAAGACGCGTTCAAAGTTCGGGTGAACACAGATATGATATAAGTACTTCGGTACATACAATCATTATACATAAAAGTCTTTTACCCAAGTCACTTGGGGGCTCATAAATTTACATGAGCCGTTTTATAATAAGTATTTTCTTCTTGGTCATTGCAAAATCTTTTTCTATCACTTCTTTTGTCTACGCGAGTGTGTGGTCAATAGCCGGGGAGCCTAGTTTTCTCTCTCAAAGCCGTTCGAGCTTAGTTCGCTAAACTGGCCTAACGACCAGTACTCCGCCTTCGGGATAGGAGGTTGTAGCCGTGGGCTGACCCGCTTGAGTTCTTGAGATCGGATGTGTCATATTAATGCACGGCAGAAGCACAATTTTTTTAAGACCAATTTTGGATTGGCACCGAACACTTGATCTAGTTCGGACGTCAAGTTTTTACTGAAGTTTTTTGGTTTTCCAAGCCTATGGCACTTTTAAACTATTTGTGTTTTCCAGCATAAGTCTCACAGGGCAACGCCGGACACCTTTAGAGATTCGGCAAAATCATTCTCGGATATTGCTATATATGCATCGGTTTCGAATTGTGTCTTCGGTCAATAGTTGGGTTGCCCGGCTCGTGTGCTTGCCTCCTAAGTTCCGCTTTGTTCGGCTAGGTGTGCAAAGGGAGAACCACTGCGATTGTGCTTCCAGCTCGCATGGTTAAGCACCTCAGTGGAGAAAGCCGAAAATTGACTGTCACAATAAGCATAAACTGGTCAGCGATCCGATGACTATGTTAAATGACGGGCCGTTCATAACATTGGCCGAAGTATTTACGGATTGACCTCGACTGTCGCCGAACACTAACCGGGGGCTAGTTACTGGCCTCCCTACTTTAAGCTCCTATGACTAAGTGAAAGTTATAAAGCCCGCATATATGATTGCCTTGTTTCCGCTAACACAACCGCCTTCGGGCACCGAGACGTCGGCTAAGGGTTGTCTTGTTATTGCGGAAACACCCTGCTTAGTATCTACAAATGTGTAGAAGCCGACGATGGGCTACTTTCAAATGATAAACGATCGCAACGGAGTCAAAATAAACATATATCATTAGTGTTGTATTCATTATACAAGCGCTGCCTTTCATAATTATCGTTATAAAGCCATACATATGCATCAATTTGACTTAAGATTTTGGCTAAGCTGGGTTGCCTGGCTCCTGTCCTTACCCTACGTTCCCGATTGTTCGGCTAGGTGGTAAAGGGAGCACCTCTGTGATTGTTACTACCGGGTCATCCGAGTAAGCACCTCAGACTAGGAAGCCGAAAGCTAGCAATCTTAAAGGATCACATTGGTCGGCAACGAGGGAAGTGAAAATGTTGGTTCATTAATATCATAGAGTTCGGGAACTTTCCCCAAACTAAATCCTCAATATTCTCCACCCACATTGATCGGAGGTGAGGTTTCATGATCATGATTAGCATGACGACCCAAAGAAAGGAACCGATAGCGGGACTATTTTCTTTGGAAGATGTTTCTTACGTTAAAACGTAATATAACATATCTCTCCGTGTACCTTTGTTTATAAAACCATATGGCCGGATTGCCTTGTTTTCCATAAATCTTTGCCCTTATAACGGCTTTACAAAGTAGGAAAACACTCCTCGGCTATTGGTCGAAGAGGTTGAAGCCGATGGTCGGTCAACAAAGTTTTGTACAATGCAGATCTGAGCATTAATGATGTAAAGTACTTGGATACATAGAGTCATTACACATAATTTGTGATTTTACTATGGATATTTATCCTTAATTCGGCCACCCATGCCCGCATTAAGGCTCGGGGGCTACTGGGCTTCGGGCTTATTATTTACAAATATTAAAGGGGCACATCGATCCCCTGATCTGGTGTTGCCACCCGACCAGTGTCTCGGGTGCTACTGCATTGCCTATTCAATGCAGAAAATTCAAAGTGCTCAGTGTTCGGCATGACCGAACTACGGACAAGCGCGTCTTCGGACAACAATAAGTACCATCTGGGACTTATCCGGCATCAAGCTAATATATCATGGCGACTTCTCACGACCCTCTCTCAGGGGCCCGTCCGCCGATCATTATTACCTCTAATATATTACACTGTGTTTCTATTCCTATGTATGCTGCCGAGCTAGGAGTTGATCCTCAGGACGATTTTGCAAATCGACCTGAGTCTTAGGGGCTACCAGGATCAGCAGTTTTATGCAATCCTTCAGGTGCATCTCGGGTTTTAGACCGATACACACCTTATGGGCTACTGGCTATATATCTCGGCAGAGAATAAATTGCACCAATCAAAAATATTGACAAAAAATTGGCCCGCGGTCGGGGTGGTGCACCACCTCGGAAGTAGTCCGGCATAAAGCTCGGGCGCCAGTGGCTGGCTCCATAGAGGGCATTTCCGGCATTAAGCTCGGCTAAACTCCTTCAACTTTTTTGAACCAAGGTGATCTATGACACCTCGGATATAGTCCGCTTGGACATAGTCCGGCGTTGGAGCTCGGATACATTCCGGCGTTGGAGCTCGGAAGCGGTCCGGCGTTGGTGCTCGGCTGCAAAAGATGCCTCGAATATAGTCCGGCGTTGGAGCTCGGACGCAAGAGGACACTGCCTCCCGGGAACAACTTCAAACCCGAGGTGTGGCATAAAAAATAACAAGGCATTGATAAAGGCCGAAAACTTAAAGGGGCTCCTCGGATACCCGACGTGCAAGCTCTTCGGATTCACTTCAGCGATCCTCAAGATTGAAGATGAGAAGATTTGTTGAACCAGTTTTCAAGACCAACAACCGAAGATGAAGAACAATTCGGAAGAATCGAGGAGTGTCCCCAACTTGAAGACCGGTTCAGGGGGATACTGACGGTGTCCTGGACTAGGGGGTACTCACCACGTCGTCTCCCGATCAGTTGGATTGGGCGGAGGACCCCCATGGCCGTTTGCTCATGGGCCAGTTCGGACAGCCGATGTATACACAAGGGAGATTACACAAGACTTGGTGATCAAGACAAGGACTCCTCTCCACCAGCGTATTTGACTAGGACTCTTGTTAACCTATGCCTCCGGTATGTTATATAAGCCGAGGCTAGGCTAGTCGATAGATCATTATGACATTACTCATCATACCCTTAGGTCTTAGACCACAACATATGATCTCGAGGTAGATCAACTCTTGTAACCCTATGTTCATCAAGATCAATCAAGCAGGAAGTAGGGCATTACCTCGATAGAGAGGGCCCGAACCTAGGTAAACATCATGTCCCCTATCTCCTGTTACCCATCGATCCATGACACACAGCTTGGGACCCCCTACCCGAGATCTGCCGGTTTTGACACCGACAGGGGGGCTGCCTTTGCGCCCACCATGGAGTGACATCTGCATGAAATTTTATTGCCACGCAAGGCTCGTCTCTTTTACTCTACATGTTCAATTCCATTTTGTACAATAATTGGCATGCATAGGAATAAAACATAGTGAGATTATGTAAGGAGTGCATGCACAAATCCAGAGTGATGGTAGCAAACTGTGGATAGACCCAAAACCAATGATAGCAGGAAGATAACACTACAAAAAAATACACTTCCGTGATGATACGTGTTTGTCACAGTAGGTCACGTTTTCTGTCATGCATGTACATCCATGACAAATTTATGACAGAATCAAGATGGTCATACCTGTGCTGTCGTAGAAGTGTTCCATGATATTACCAAAATTATCATCACGGAAGTGTCCACTTCCATGACGATAAATCGCGCGTCACAGAAGTGCTTTCGTCAAGGGTGACCGACACGTGGCATCCACCGTAACGGAACGCCGTTAAGCTATCGGGTCCGGTTTTTGATCCGATAACCCGTTAATAGCCCCGACCAATGGGGATTTTCCACGTGTAAAATCATCATTGGCTGGAGGAAACACGTGTCGGCTCACCGTTGGGACAGATGTCATCCACTCATTGGACCCAAAGCGCCTATGATACGCCGACACGTGGCACGGCCCAACAGAGGCCCATTCGTGTCAAAAGGTCGGCCCGTTTGACTTGGTCAAAAGGTGGCGGGCCGGCCCACGGCAAGCCTGTTAACGGCCTGTTCGCATATAGCCCATTTACAGCCCGCTATCCCAGGGCCCGTTTACGGCCTATCCGAATTAGGCCCAGTAGCGTCATCTTGGCCGTCCAATATAATTCCAGCCCATTTTAACTTCCAGCCCATGTATGGCCCATGACGTCTTTCGGCCCATATGAGGCCCTTAGTAACCCTCGGCCCCTTAACGGCTCGTGGTAAAACTGGCCCGTAATGAACAGTGTATCACTTTATACCCATTAACGGCCCATTATTCCGTTGGGCCGTTTCCAGCCCATGATATCTTTCGGCCTTCTCAGGGCCCATTTATTCTTGGGCTCATTTCCAGCATTCGGTTACTTACGGCCCGTTACTGTCATTTTCTGCTTGTGGGCCAAATTCAGCCCGTGGTTACAGTCGGCCTGTTTGCGGTTCGTTAAAACATTGGGCCGTTTTCATGTCGAAAAAAACTCGTTGGGCTGTTTTCATAGAGTTATCAAATACGGCCAATAAACGGCCCGTTATTGTCCATGAATAGTACGGCCCATGATTGGCGAAATGATGATATGCCCCGTAGAAGGCCCATGGATCCTATGGCCCGTAAAATGCCCATGGATCGTACGGCCCGAGAAAGCCCATGGATCCTACGGCCCGTATAGAAGGCCAATGGATCCTACGGCCCGCAGGAGGCCCATGGTTACAACAATCCGTGTGTTGCCATAATTATTTTGGCCTAGTTTCCAAAAATAGGTTATTGTGGCCACTAGAAAAACACAGAAAAAGAACTGCAGTGACTACAAGCAAACAACTAAACAAGACAATAAGGAAATAAATAAGCAAGCAATTAACGCTAGCTTATTACTGCTATTACACATATTACATCCATTGGGCATCAAAGTTCGCCACCAGTGCAAAAATAGGGAACAAAGCAGCATATTACATACACTGGCCGTCAAAATTGGCCAACAGTGCAAATAAACGCGGCAGCAAAACAAGAGCATAACTGAAACAACTTCATAAGAGCTCAAGAAACGTGGTATCCACCATGCTGGCAATAAGCTTAGCAAGGTTATTAGCTTTGTCCTGTTTGGCGCTAAAATCCTCCAACGCTTGCTGTTGCACCAGAAAGTATGCATCTGAATGCTCCAGGGACTTCTGCAGTCCTTCCGCTTCTTGTCGCAGCACAACTGATCGATGTCTTTCAGCTTGTAGTTGAGACTCAAGAAACCGAACTGATTCAGACAGTGAGTTTGAATAGCTTGTGCAAGCGGTAGTGGCCAGTAACTCCAACACTAAACCAAGACAGGACTTTGGGGTTGTCTCACTGTCTTCGAGATAGTCTTCCTTAGCTGTTTTATCAGCTTTGTTGGAGACCAACAAGGATGTGTCACTATCCTGAACCTTATCTGCATTACTTCCTTTACCATTGCTTAATAAGGCACTCTTCCCCAATATTCTGTCAGCATTCTAAAAGAAGAA
The DNA here is from genome assembly GCF_018294505.1 of Triticum aestivum. Classification (NCBI taxonomy): domain Eukaryota; kingdom Viridiplantae; phylum Streptophyta; class Magnoliopsida; order Poales; family Poaceae; genus Triticum; species Triticum aestivum. Next base: position 57,978,395 of record NC_057796.1, read on the forward strand.
ACAAGCAGACACATAACAGTTTAGCATGTACTAGTATATGAAACTCATTTCGGTGAACCAGTTCATTAGTAAGGTGGACAGGATTAAACTACCAAGTCTTCTATTGCCAAGTACTAGTACATAATAAAAGCATCAAACAAACATATATCTATGTCCTATGGTCACTGCATTGTCTTGCCAAATCAAAATAGAGACACGGTTCAAATCATATCAGTTCAAGACAAAGCAGCAGTGAAAGAATACAAAGCGTGGGAAACTACACGGCACAACAAGATTTCAGATGGGTACCACGGGTCTACATGTACAACAACACTATTGGCTCTGTTGTGATGCTAGTAATGTGCATGATATGAGAAGTCAACTGTATACACAATTGAAATTGAAATCAACAGAGCTATTGATAAGAGCAAGCCTGTTAAAGAAACATGCGTGAACATACCTGCTGTGCCATTGAAGTTTCGATTGGATCCTTCAATTTAAAAATAAGTTTGTATGAGTAAATACAGTGATACAAGAGCAAAGCAGTATGCACGATAGCAATCATAGTTAAAAAAGGCGCGCCTAAGCGAGCGCTTAAGCGCGCCTAGGCTCTAGGCGTTGGCGAAACGCATTGCGCATAACTACGCTTAATCTGTGCATAACTGCGCATAAGCATGCGCTTTGGTCAGTAAAGCGCAAGGCGGTGGCAAAACGCACAATTAACGCCTAGCGCTTTTTTGAACTATGATAGCAATGGAATCTTAAATTAGAACAGTTGTTCTTCAGGTTTAGGCACTTGTTCTACATGAACAGAGTACAGTAAGACGCAAGAATATAGTACTTAAAAATAGAAAATGAGCTCATAGACCTTACCACATTCTTGGTTCGGGACCAGTACAGAACAAGGCGTTCCCAGTCATCGTCCAGTAAATGTGTCTCAGGAGAACGTAAGGGAATTTGATGAGTTTCTTTGCCGGTGAAGTACGTTTTCTTCAGGTAATTCCGATACTGCCACCAAGCATTCTTGAAGATAGCAGAGGTATTAGCACAGGTTACCTCATCCTGAGTTTCCAAATCGGTCCTTCTCTATAGAGAAAAATGGGAAAATTTGCTGTATTATAACCATCATGGAGGTAGGATGTATGGGACAAAGCAAAGTAATTGCCATGAATAACATTACTTACACATAACTCCTGGACAAACACCTGCAACTGGCATTTTCCTTCATCTTCAGTATAATATTTCCAAGATGGGAAGATACGCACATACGATTTAACAACATCAAATGCGATAGATGCTAAACTACGACTAGCTGGTTGTGCTTCCTCCACAGGAATAGGCGTACTAACTGGTGGAGTTGGGGTTCGCCGTGGTAGTACTGGCCCTTTGGGCACTGGAGCTGCCTTACTAACTGCTCTTGTTTGGGAGCTCTGTGGTGGAGATGGTGCTGTGTCAACAGGAACTGGGTTACTATCTGCTGGGGTTGGGGTTAGATTGGGTGAAGCTGGTTCTCTGTCCATCGCAGTAGGGGTACAATCTGCGAGAGTTTGGGTTATGTGTGGTAGGGCTGGTTCTCGTGCATGTACAACCGGGGTGCTATCTCCACCAAGAGGTAGCACTGTTTTATTTGAAGACCGTGTTTTTAGTCCGCTAGATGCTGGCATCACCCGCTCCAATTCAAATGGCTGATAAACAGGAAACATAGTTGAATGTACAGACATTGTATGAGAGACAGATGCAATAGATAGTGTGGAAAAAAGAGGGCATGAAATAGTTGACATGTATATTGTTTAACTAAAACGGATAGCATGACATAATTTCACATATATGATGTCTATCTAAACTGGATAGCATAGCATAACATAATTCAAAGATATGATGAATAACTAAACAGGATCGCATGACATAATTCACCTACATGTTATCTAAGTAATCAGGATCGCATCATTTAATTCACATATGTGATTTATATGCTAAACAGAGGGCATTAGATATGATGTCTGAACTAAGAACATGGTGTTGAATATTGTGTATATGATGTCTAATCTATGCAATGCAAGACACCATATGCATGATATGAGCAGTATAACCTGCCAAGTTAGAGCATACACCTCGGTGGGGGAATAGGACTGGTCATCTGTCTCTGAATCCATCTCTGAGGAGCTATCGGGACCCAACAAGAGATCTGCTTCGACAGGTAGCACTGTCTGCTCTGAAGGCCTTGTTTTCACTCCAGATTTTTCAATCTCCCACCCAAATGGCTGATTCACAGGAAGAGTAGTTTAATGTACAAACATTGTCGACAAATGGAAATGTAATGAAGAAAAGGATGGGCAAGATATCATTCAAATATATGATGCCTGGTTAAACAGGATGGCATTGCACATTTCACGTATATTATGGCTGGCTAAAAGACATGAGACTGCACAATTCCCATATATGATATAGAAACTAAACAGGTGGCATTACAGAACATGTCTAAACTAAGCAGATGACATATATGATGTCAAAAGTAGGCACTGCAAGGCAACATATGCATGATATGACTAACATCATCATGCCAAGGTAGAGCAAACACCTTGGGGGGTAAATAGGAGTGGTCAGCGGCGTCTGAATCCGCCTCAGAACAGATATCTTCCTCTGGATTACAATCTGGAGAGGGGTGGGGAGGGTTTGCCATTGAACCCACCATGGAGCGATGTCTGCATGACATTGTATTGCCGCGCAAAACTCTTCTCTTTTTCTCTACATGTTCAGCATGACTGTGTACAATATCTGACATGCATACGAAAAAAATATGGTGAGATTATGTAAGGAGAGCATGCAGAAATTTAGAGTGATGGTAACAACCAGTGGATGGATCCAAAAATAATGATAGCAGGCTGATGATTGCTTTAATTTAATAAAAAGACAGATGATGATTGCTTTACTATTTGTTTCCCACCCAAGATGAACAACATAGGCATACCCTAGGTGAACCAGATATTAGACAGAGATACTATTCATTGCTTCCTCGATATGTGCCGTAAGACGTCAAGGCTGAAGCAGCCCCGGTGAGCCGTAAGACGTCAAGGCTGAAGCAGCACAAGACAGACATCGTCAATCTCAAGTGGGATTCTAATAGCATCTCCAATAGATGATGTAAAATTTACGTCACCAAAAACCACCTGACTACAACAGATGAGGTAAAAACTGTCGATTCTGAACTTAACTGTCGAAACTGAAATTTACTGTGCAATCTGAATGCTACTGTCGAAACTGAACGCAATGGTAGCAGAGAGGCACTTGACATGTAGTTTAGGGAGGGCCTGCAGTTCATCTTCAACCTGCACCCCCTTGAGCCGCCAGCCACCACCGGCCCCAGCGCCGCCTCGCCACCCCGAAACAACTCCCCACCGCCGGTCCGCCGCCGCCCCGGCCAGCCCTATAGGTCCCCCGCCCCCACCCTGAACCCTAAGATAGATAGTGGGGTACCTCTCTGGCGAGCCCCCGTCCCCGCTGCGGGTGGTTCTTCCTTAACTCCGGCGAGCCCCCCCCCTTGAAAATCGACTGACCCAAAAGTTGATTCAGTCGACTGAAGTGTAGCTAAATCGGAGCAGAGCAGCAGCACGAGCGAGGGGGAGAGCAGCAGCAGCAGCGCGAGCGAGCGAGCGAGAGCTGGAGCAGCAGCACCAGATCCGGGTGGTATGGACGCCACCACCGAATGGCGCCTCGCACTGGGGGAGAGCCGCCGTGGAGATGTCGCCCGCGGCGCTGGCTTCAAGTTAGCCGCTCCATGCGGGTGCGGGATGGAGCACCGTCGGCTCCTGGAGGTCGAGCTAAGGAGAAGGTGCGATGCAATGAGTGTACAACCTCTTTGGTGGCGCCGAGTAGGCCTCGGCTTCGTCCGAGGAGTCGGTGAGGATGATGCGGTTCCGGTGGAGCAGGTTAAGGCGGCGCTGTGGGGATGGAGTAGCAGCGATAGACGAGGCGATCGTCGGAGCAGCTCCTTGGAGGTGGAGGACGGGGCGGCTGAACCGGCGGGACGATGAGATGGACGACAGATCCTCATCCGGGGACGTGGACGAGGGACGTCGAGCTGTTGCGGTGGACGACGTCGTCGGGGAAGAAGCTCCGGCTGGGCAGCGGTGATGTGGCGGATGGAGGAGGGTGGGGTTTTGCGGCTGGAGCAGAGAGGTTATGGCGGCCTGGGATTTCGAATGGCAAAAAGGAGGCGATGGGAGGGGGTGAACCATGACTTAGGGACGCGCTTGTCCAAAATGTAGGGTGTGTTACAAAAGTACCCCGCACCGATTTGAACTAGCGGCCCTTTCGGCTCACGGTTAGAAGGGGGATTTCGCGCGCATTGTAATTTCGGGATAGCAAGGCGCGGGTTGTGAAGGCGCCAGTTTTGGGAGCACGATATGTGGATTTTCGGGATATAACAAGGCGCGGGTTGAATTTTAGGGACAAGCCTAACGTGTAATATTGTACTCGTATGTAGTACCAAATCAATTCGCACTTCCCTCAACCAAAAAGAAAACGAAAAAAATAAAACTATTCACACCACACAAAGAGAGAGTGTTGCCCTGTTTTACTATAAAAATGCTATTTGAAGCTACTCATACCAACAATTTAGTGCAATTAAATGCTATTCTGTAGTATGAATCCATGTTATGTCCAATTAAATTTTTTCGCTTGTTGTATAATGCATGTAACCTACTCATACCAACATTTTAGTGCATTCCAAATGTCTATACTACCGCTGCAATTCGAACTGAATTTGAATTTGTTTCTCTATTTCAATAACAAATCTACAATCATGATTGTTGCCAACTTCAACCATCATTCGTGTATTACCTTAATAACACACCACATGATTACTATAGAGATAGATATGAACTATGTGTACTACATGAACTCGAATTCTATTTTTTGAATACACTTGATGTTCATTCCAAATAATAGTACATTTGATGTACTAACTATATATTCATAATCTAAACCATGTTCCATACGTGTACACCGTGTTTATCACACATAGTATAGTGCCCCGCCCCCTACATTATGACAAGTATTTAGACCTGAGCTGCAAAAGCCACACATTAGCCCAAATTATGATCAATGTTCTATATGTTATACGTAGTACTAGCAAGATGCCCATGCGTTCCACAGAACATCAACATGATCAAGGGGAGGCCTAATTTGCAAATATGGAGAGGGGTGTGGGTATCTTTTTTCAAAATTGCCATAGTTTCCTTCCTATCCGTCAGATATAAATCGGACGGCCTATATTGCAGGATGGCACCATCATCAACAACTCCGTTTTTTATAAGAGTAGAGATAAAATATATTATATGTAGTATAACATGTTCATAACCACACCATGTGTATCACCGTTATATATATTCACACATGCGTCGGTTTAAAACACTATGATAAATTCTTCAAATATCCGAATTCGCTTTTTATAATGAAGTATGATCTCTATTCGTCTTTTACACCCACACAATCCTCTTATCTTTGTAGCTAGCTAGCGCTAACTTTCTCTCGTGCATGCAGACGCCCGCATCCCTCTAACCCTCCCTCAGCATTCTCTAGCTCCATCGCGCAAATTCGTCTTTTCACTTTAGGTCGTTCACCCACGGTGTGTGTAGGCCCCCCAGCTCCTTCTTTACGGCACACATCGATCGATATGCCTCTCTAGCCAGGTGTGCCTAGCACAAAACACAAGCTTCCCCTCTTCTCTTATCACCGTCCATGCCTCACTCCCACCACTCTTTTCATCGATCTCGTACTCGCACACTTCTCCCCCTCGATATAGTATGACTCTCGCACCACCTCCTAGATGCATCCCTCTCTCTCTATCCTTCTCCCCGTGCCTCATTTGCTTCTAACACACACATGCATGTATACCGATCGATCTCCCAACATATACCTAGGTCGACTTTAACTATTCCCCCCCATCGATCGACGTACCTCACAAGTTATGTCTCTCCTTTCTCTGACAAAGGACGATTGATCTTCCTATGTAGTTATGTCTGCTTACCACATCCATATCGCCCCCCCTCATCATTCGTGCATGCCTCCTGACCCGTCTCTCACACGCACGTGCACAGACAGGCAGCCATCCCCTCTCTTATTGATATTGCAGGCGTGCCCTCCGGTTGTGTAGCAAGCCTATCCCACCATTTGTTAGAAGCAACTCCACTACCACCCCCTCCAACACTCTAGCTCTGTCTCTCTCCCAACCTTATTCCTCTCCTACACATATGCATGGATGCCGATTGATCTCCCTTAATACATGAGGTAGGCCTCTCTCCTCCTCCACACATATACCAACCATTGTACCTCTATAGTTAATTAGGCCTCCCACCCCCCCCCACCACACACCGATAGTCGAGCGATGTAGGTAGGTATCCATGCCACAGAGACAAACTGCACCTGTCCCCTCTCACGTTCCAGTAGGCCAGCCACTCTATATCTTTGACGTGGGCACACACAAATTCGATGGCACTCTTTATCGATCGCGCGCGCACACACACACATCATCCCTCTCTTTGATTCTATGGACACCTCAAGCCGATGATACCTCCACTCTCTTCTCGTGGATCGCCCCCTCTATATATATATGATATATCCAGGACTCTATTCCACACACATTGCATATGTTACATTTTTTGATTGACCCCACCCCCCAAAAAAACTCTCACGAACCCACACACTATATCTCTCTGCGTTTGTATCTCTCTCACACAACCCCACGTAGGTGGTGTACGTATACAAGAAGAGAATAGGTGCACCGTGCACGTACTCACGCTTCGTGCCCAGCCACACCCGCGCGGGTACACGGAGGAGCTCATTTCTGTACGAAATGGCAGCCCACGTGCTAATTTGAACGCGTGTAGCGGTTGTTTACCTACGGAGGTCGTGCACCACGCGTGCACGAAACAAAGTTCGACTTGATGCATTGGCGCGTTATTTTTAAATAAAGTTATATCGCTCAATGGCACGTACACAGAATATAAAACGATTTTTATGGAGAAAAAGGTAGTCCGCTCCACTATATACAATGGAGCTTGCCTGCCTGTTTTGTCTCTCTTCAGAGTATCTAACACAAGGCTGCGGTGGCCTCTCTCTCTCTCTCACCGTTGGTCACTGATTCGGCCGCATCCCGTCCGCCGGCGGAAAGGGAGGACGCGCATCGTTTCTCTGTTCGACGGTGCCGAGGCAGCACATCCCGATCTACGGTACACGTTGTTCTCTCTGACCAAGCTCCGGCGTGGTAGGGCCTACGCCACCTGCTCGCTGCCGCGGTATGGGCAGATTCCGCCCGCCGCCACTCACCTAGTTACATCCCAACGACCTCCAGGAATCCCCTCCGGCCTTGCTCCACTGCCCGTCTTCCCACGTCGCTGCATGTGGATCTTCCATAGTTCTTTGCCCAAAACTTAGCTCGTCCGGCGTACTTTCCATATTGCAATCTCACCCTCACACCGTTTTAGACAAACACAACCGTATTGTTATCTGCCCTTAGGACAAGGAATATGCTTCTTTTTTGTCGTCGCATGTGTCATCAACTGTTATTGGCGAGTAATTGTTTCCTTTCTACCTCTTTTTTGCAAACAGGGCTATCCATTTCACCTCGTTGCTATTGCGACCTTTTGGTGAACTGCACAAATCACATTTTTCTTAAGAGTGTTTTGTGTAGTTCTGCCAAAATGTCACATGGGCAACGTCTCTACATTCATTGCGACCGCACAAAGGGAGATTGGTTTTGCTCTATCCTCCTCATCCAACTCCGAGCCTAATCTTCTCCAACTAGTTAGTCTTAAGAGAGACTGAGGGAGTACTGGATTAGGGGGTCCTCAGACAGCCGGACTATATCCTTTGGCCGGACTGTTGGACTATGAAGATACAAGATTGAAGACTTCGTCCCGTGTCCGGATGGGACTTTCCTTGGCATGGAAGGCAAGCTTGGCAATACGGATATGTAGATCTCCTCCCTTGTAACCGACTCTGTGTAACCCTAGCCCCCTCCGGTGTCCATATAAACCGGATGTCACGACCGGATTTTCGGGATATAATTTCCCAGAAATACAGCCTTTGTGCTCACCAGCCCCAGGATTACTGTTAGCTGATGAGGCACCAACTTGATACAAGAATTCCAAGCAAGGTACAAAAATATGTAGTACAAGACCATTGTGGCCTAGGAGTACAACACTTGGTTTCTAGTGGTTGAGGGCGGAAGCGGTTGGGTACATCTGCGTCTATGGGACTCCATTTCCCACAAGAACAGCTGACCAGGATAACTCCTATCTTCGCGAGGCTGCTATCGTCAACACGTAGGTTCCAAGGTTGTCACCGCGATGCTTATCTCCATGCGCGAGAATCTGGCCAAGACAATAGCCAGGGACAAGCCAGTGAGTATGATTGAATGTACTCGCAAACATTAAGAACACGGGGATAATATAATAAGGGACAAACATGCTCCGAAATAATTATGATCACAACATCTGCCACGAAAGTCTGTGTTGCTCGCATGCAGAGATAATATGAATATGCAGTACGTGGATGAGTACTTATGAAAGTACTCGCAAAATAGTTCGAACATAAGATATAACAAAAGTAAACACGATGCATGAGAACAGATTAACAAGTGCAATCAGACATAGAGATAATGATGCATGGGAAACAAAAGAGAAGTCGGGCGGTAGTCCTCCCGAAATCCCAAGGTAAAACACTGAGGGCCAAGCGAGTGTCTGAATGACTCCTCGAGAGGAAAATGCAAGAGTAACCATGCCGCAATCGGGCGTCTGAGCGACACCACAAAAAGGGCTTATAAAAAAAATAGATAAACAACAAGCATGCCGCAGTCAGGCGTCTGAGCGACACCACATAAAGGGCTTATAAAAGATAAACCAACAATAAGCATGCCACAGTCGGGCGTCTGAGCGACACCACATAAAGGGCTTATAAAAGATAAATAAACAACAAGCATGCCACAGTCGGGCGTCTGAGCGACACCACAGAAAGGGCTTATAAAAGAATACTCACAGTGAGTATCCAGGAGGTAGAACCATCCCAGGGATACTCAATAAAATACATAGTGTAAAAGGTTAGTCCATAATAATAGCAAAATTAAAACATGATCCTCAGATGTCACAGGTCATAAACACAAATCTAGTTTAGCCGTTTCTCCATCCGAAGACCGTCACTGAGTTCTAGCTAATTCGTTCTCCATCCGAATACCGTTACTAGATTCAACTCAGACTATGGTCCTTACTCAAGAACATGGCTATCCAACAGGATATATCCTCTGCAGAGGGAGTACTATTTTCCCACGAGTAACGGATTTACTTAGTCCATCGGGACTAATTCCGCCTACGGCCTTCTAATTGAAAACACGCCTAACCTGCACACACCAGCTTAAGTCACCGGTGTCTGGAATCACCCACGACACCTGCCAAGCAAAACTCTAAGTGGGGAGGCTACAACCTCGACGTAGCATGGGATCAAATTTATATCTGCGCGCTCTAAGGGGTGCCCCCCTCTCGGTCCCAACCGGAAACACCCATGCCCCCGGACCAAGTGGCATGCCTACCGGAGGCCTCCGGTATCTTCCACAATGGCCTCCCTGTACGGTGTGTGTGCTTTGGTAAGGGGTTGACAACTTACTGAACCATACCCCGTCTGTGATAGGGACAAGTGGTAGTACCAACAAATAAGGAAGCTACTGATCAAGACTCGACCTACGACCGACTCAGGTGGTCCAAGTATCCTCCAACAATATTACCATTAACAGATAAACTCACCCCTCATCAAGCCTTTCCATGCTATATCGGACATACTCGTCTCAACGAGGAACTAGGGACAAGCTCGTGTCTACCCAAGACCACGACTTTCCCGGCTTCCTTCTGGTATACATGAGAATCTCATGAGGGTGAACATCATCACCAGCATACCCATTACTAATAGCAAGAATATCTCCATTGTGCACTTACGCGAATGATTTTTATCGTCACATAAAAATAAAGTATGGTCCAAGCCAAAAGGTGCTATAACCATATCAAAACACCACAAAAAATATTATGCCAGAGTTCAGAAATGCTTGCCTTCCAGAGTATGCAAGGGATGCACTTTTTGAAAGCTTTCCCTTCTCTCCAAAATCCTATTTTGAGAAATATCCAAATAACAAATATTTCAAACACAGTACAAAAAGTGGTCCCAACTATTTTTGAAATAAATCTTAAAATAAACTAGATGAAATTTGAGAGAGGTAGGAAAAAGAATCAACTCATTGGAGTTTTATTTTAAAAGTTATAGCCAGTCAAAGTTTGGTCAAATCTCTGTTTTTAATAAAACCAGAAAAAAGGAAAACACTTTGAGGGGAATACGCTTTCGGGGTAGGGGAGACGTACTCCGGGGTTATACGCTTTCACTTAAACAGAGGAGACGGCGGGTGGGTCACTGACAGTGGGTCCAGAGGGCCCACTGGTCAGGTTTGACCGTTCCTCCCTCTCCCTCCTCTTCTCCGCCCGACGGGAGCGGGACTCCGGCGATCGCCGGCGACGAACGGCGGCCCTTCTAGGGCATCTGAGGGCAGGGATGGACTGGCCAGACCGAGGCGGTCCCCTAGGCGGTAGCTGGGTTGTTGGGGGTGGAAGGAATCGCCGGCGGCGAGCTTCGCGGCGGAGGGGGCTACGGTGGTGAAGTGGTTTTTGGGCTCCGGTGGTCTCCGATCAAGGCTGAGGTGCTGGGCAGCTCCGCAAGGACCAGGGTAAGCTACTAGTGGCGCTGGTTTGGCGAGAGAGTGGCTGGTTGCAACGTATCGCACCGGAGCTTGGCGGCGGCCGCACTGGCCGGAGACGAGGAAGATGGCCACTACGGGTCGATCCACTGCTCGGGGAGCGCTAGGAGGAAAGTCTGAGGTTGCCTGGGGTCTTGAATGAGCTCGGGGATCCCTTAAATAGACGCTCGAGGCTGGGCCGCGGCGGCTGAGGATAAGATCGCCGGCGACAGCCGTGCTGTAGCTGCAGGGCGACGTGGCGGTGACGAGCGCGTGCCGACGAGCTTCGGGATAAGACCGAGCTGTTCAAGGGGGCAGCTGGCGCGCTGGCGTGGTTTGGGCGGTGCCGACCATGGCAGAGGCTTGCTGCCGACGCCGGCGTGCCGCCAAACGCTCTGCCAGCGGTGCGGCAGGGCGCCAGAGATGGCATGGAGAGGGGTCGAGCTAGTGCGCGGTTCAGCGGTGGAGCAGGGGCCAGGGACGGGTCGCGTCGAGTGCGGCAGTGCGGCGCGGCGGCTCAGTGCGCGCGCGTGCAAAACGTGCGCTCTGGGCGCGCCCAGAGCACGCACGGCACCTGCTCGACAAAATGCCAGGGCGGTCTAAAGCGCGAGGGTGGGGCTGGCAATTAACAGGACTAGGATAGAGATAGCTAGGAGTTCAGTGGACAAGGTTGTTGGGTTAGAGGAACAAGATCACAGTGCAAACAAAGAACTCATGCCAAAACAGACTGTGCACACCAAGTGTTCGACAGAATGCCAAGTGCACTTAGGCAACTCTTGGAGTGGCCAAAATCTCCAGATCAGGGTCTCTTTAGATGCAGAAGATGGTGGCAACATCACTTGGGCAAAACCAGAAACTTGTTGGTGCAAGTTTAGCAAAACTCCAGTTTTGGACAGAAAGAAAAATGGTTTAAAGTATGCACTTAAAAACCTCCAATGAGTCCGCTCTCCTGGACTTAAGGGTTTTGAAGGGAGGGCTACAAGTAGGAAAAAGCTCAGGGTCACTAGAGAAAAATAAAATAGGGTTGCAGTTCAAAACACCAAACTGGACCAGATTGAAAAAGAGGTTGAATCACTCAAATTTTTCAAAGAACATCACTGGGTTTTTGCATGAAGATGAATTGTATTCATCCACTGACATCTCCCAACACTTGGAAGGATTTTTAAAGAAATACTTAAATGGGTTGTAGTGCAAAAGTGCCTACTGGACCAGATTGGAAAAGTTGGTGTAGAGCTCAAAATCTCCAATGGCCAAAAGGTCTTTTTGCATAAAAGTGATGTGGAAACATCACATGACATCCCCAAATTTTGGTGGAGATTTTAAATGCATTTGTCAAATGGTTGTAGTGCAAAACAGGCTCCAAATTCAAAAGAAATCATTTTAAAAGAATAAAGCTCTGAGAAAACAAATCTTGCAATTTAAATCCATTGATAAAGAATTGTTTTATCATAGGGAGTATACAAATCCAACAATCTTTTAGGAAAGTTTTCCACTTGAAGTAAAAATCCACAAAAACAAAAGGGTAAATCTTGACAAATGGAAAATTTTTATTTCCTGGCAACATTTTAATAAATAAAATAAGGTCAAAAATTTTGGGTGTCACACCGGAGGGTTTAGTCCGTAGGACGACAACAATCATACCATAGGCTAGCTTCTAGGGTTTAGCCTCTACGATCTCGTGGTAGATCAACTCTTGTAATACTCATATCATCAAGATCAATCAAGCAGGAAGTAGGGTATTACCTCCATCGAGAGGGCCCAAACCTAGGTAAACATTGTGTCCCCCGCCTCCTGCTACCATCCGTCTTGGACGCACAGTTCGGGACCCCCTACCCGAGATCCGCCGGTTTTGACACCGACAGAGACTGCAAAGGTGACCAGCTTCTATTTGTGTGATTATTGTTTCATCGGCAGTCCTCTATTATCGTAATCACACTTAATATCTTTGGAACAGGGACGCTCAGCTCTATTTTAGTGGAACTGCACAAAATGATCGGAATGTTGCATGCTCCAGACAGCTACTTTTTTTCCCAACATGCCTTGTTGATTTAGACAGAGCTGGGGGACGTTGCTGCCAATGAAAGCATGGATCAATTTTAATTGAACACCTTCTCACAACTTTGTCTTCAGTTGTGATGTAAATATTAGCTTTGATTAGCAAGGAAGTTAGCTTTTTATTGTTTCTGAAAGAGCATCGATGGCAAGACACACGAAACAAAAGCTGAAAGCTCACACCATTGTACAATTTCATGTCGCTGGAAAATTATTTGTATAGTATGTCAATTATGTAAACAAATGCTGGAAGCTTGATAGCATTGCCAGAAGCCTCTTCGGCATCCGGGTCCATGTTCCATGCACAAAATTATATTCCTTCGTTCCTAAATTTCAAATGGGCATATTTTAGAGTGTAGATTCACTCATTTTGCTTCGTATGTGTACTTCCTCCGTTCCTAAATATTTGTCTTTCTAGAGATTTCAACAAGTGACTACATACGGAGCAAAATGAGTGAATCTACACTCTAA